>NW_017617306.1:600000-862500 GCF_001879475.1 Ipomoea nil
CTCTTATGCTAACTTTTGCCCATTTTCTTGTAGATATCGCCACTAAAGCACACAACATTGGTGCAGAAAGCTGAGTGAAATTCGACAGATTAAGCAGTGAGGTGTTTTACTTGTTCTCTTATAATATCTCTGCCATTAGCATTACCGGTGTTGTACTTGTTCTAGGACTCAGATTCTCATCTCTGAAAATCGGATTGTCTTTCTTGTCTATCAGGATAGAAACAACTTTTTCCGCCATCCTATTTCTACTTCTCCTTTTAATTGTATCTATCTTCATTTCCTTTTCAACTAAGGGTAGTGACGTTGGCACGAATTTAAGCCATCCAAGAGGCAGCAGCGCATCAAGAAATTGGATGGTACTATCCCAACCGACATACTTGTGTAATCTATTTCACAACTTTGTTGAGTAAAGAAATCCAATATTATCATTAACTAAACCTTTCAAATAAAAAAAAGGAATGCAATTTTGCTTGCTTTGTAAACTAAAAATCTCATGTTCCTAATCTGCAAACAACCTTTCTTGCGACAAGAGGAAACAAAAAGCTGCGGTTAACTTTAATTTATACCCCTGTTCTATTAGACAAGCATGTTGGAAAACTAATGAACCAAGTCGATTTACGAAAATAATATAATATATATATACTCACAGGAGAGAAAACATCTATGCTATGCAATTCAATAATCCAATAAAAGACCCTTGTATAAATAGTGGTGAAAGTCTACTTCCCAAATCAATGTGGGACAAAATCTCATCTTTTTCCCTTCATTTTTCCAACTCGATCAATGGGTCTACTTTGAGAATCAATATATCATTCACCCATTATCCGTTTTGAGTGTACAATATATCAATCTCTTCGTCTCACTACGAAGAACCCGAATCCACTTTGACAAGACCCAAATCGGAAGTGGACCCCCCTGATAATTGTACAACAAAATAGCCACTTAAAATGCAATTTTTCCAACAGATTAAAGCATTTGCTTATTGAAGTTCTGATTATCAACATAAATGCAATTAACTAAATTTTTTGTAGAAGTCATAGTTGGAAAAATGTCCAATTTAGCATCTAAGGGTCTTTAGCTCAGTGGTAAAGCATTTGACTGCAGATTAAGAGGTCACCGGTTCAAACCCAGTAGGGCCCTTATGTTGTTCCTAATATTAATTTTATTTATTTATTTTTTAATTTTAAATCATAAAAACACAGCACTCCTTGGCCTAATGAATAAGTTCTACAAACGTTTAAAGATATTAATGTTTAAATTTAATTGCAAAAGCATTGGACTTCGTGGCCCAATGGATAAGGCGTTGGTCTACGAAACCAGAGATTCTGGGTTCGATCCCCAGCGGAGTCGTAATTTAAACATTTCTTTCACCACATCTTTGTACGCCAAGAATTCATAAAAACTTCAAGTATTTATTTGTTTTAAAATTCAGAAGTAAAGCATCAAATCAACATTACTACATTAAAATAGTCACATAAAATGTGACAAAAATGATGATTTTTTTTCTTTAGGAATGAGATGTTGATAAAAGCAAACTATTTTAATCTTAGACAAAATCTGGAGTGGTTAATAAAAGCAAATTATACTAATCTTAGACAAAATCGGAGGTGGTTAACCTGTTTGTGGCTGGAATATGTAAGTTCTGGGTGGGTAGTCAGCATTTGGCAGAGCAAGACTTTTTTGCAAATATCTTATTGAACTTCTTAGCTATTGTCCAAATCCAAATGTCTGGTTTTGCATGCACCATAAACCAACTTTCCTGAAAATAGACCTCTTCTAAGTCAGCATCTCAGGCCATAGTAGTTCACCCATCATTATTTGAAAAATACCTTTCTAAATATCATCTCTTATCCCATTTTCTTGTAGATATCGCTACTGAAGCACACAACAAAGCTGAGTGAAATTCCTCAGATTGAGCAGTGTTGTGTTGTACTTGTTCTCTTATAATATCTCTGCCATTAGCATTAGCGGTGTTATACTTGTTCAAGGGCTCAGATTCTCATCTCTGAAAATCAGATTGTCTTTCTTGTCTATCAGGATAGAAACAACTTTTTCCGCCACCCTATTTCTACTTCTCCTTTTACTTGTATCTATCTTCATTTCCTTTTCAACTAAGGGAAGTGACATTGGCACGAATTTATGCCATCCAAGAGGCAGCAGCGCATCAAGAAATTGGATGGTACTATCCCAACCGACATACTTGTGTAATCTATTTCACAACTTTGTTGAGTAAAGAAATCCAATATTATCGTTAACTAAACCTTTCAAATAAAAAAAAAAAAGGAATGGAATTTTGCTTGCTTTGTAAACTAAAAATCTCATGTTCCAAATCTGCAAACAACCTTTCTTGTGACAAGAGGAAACTAGAAGCTGCGGTTAACTTTATATTATGCTCCTCTTCTATTAGACAAGCATGTTGGAAAATAATGAACCAAGTCGATTTACGAAAATAATATATATATATATATATATATATATATACTTACAGTAGAGAAAACATCTACGCTATACAATTCAATAAGCCTATAAAAGACACTTGTATAAATAGTGGTGCAAATCTACTTCCCAAATCAATGTGGGACAAAACTCATCTTTTTCCCTTCATATTTCCAACTCGATCAATGGGTCTACTTTGAGAATCATTATATCATTCACCCATTATCCGTTTTGAGTGTACAATATATCAATCTCTTCGTCTCACTACGAAGAACCCGAATTCACTTTGACAAGACCCAAATCGGAAGTGGACCCGACTAATAATTGTACCACAAAAGAGCCGCTTAAAATGCTATTTTTCCAACAGATTAAAGCATTTGCTTATTGAAGTTCTGATTATAAACATAAATGCTATTAACTAAATTTTTTGTAGAAGCCATAGTTGGAAAAGTGTCCAGTTTAGCATTTAAGGGTTTTTAGCTCAGAGGTAGAGCATTTGACTGCAGATCAAGAGGTCACCGGTTCAAACCCGGTAGGGCCCTTATGTTGTTCTTAATACTAATATATATTTTTTTTAATTTTAAATCATAAAAACACAGCACTCCTTGGCCCAATGAATAAGTTCTACAAACGTTTAAAGATATTAATGTTTAAATTTAATTGCAAAAGCATTGGACTTCGTGGGCCAATGGATAAGGCGGTTGTCTATGAAACAAGAGATTCTGGGTTCAATCTCCAGCTGAGTTGTAAATTAAATACTTCTAGCACCACATCTCTCTAATCCAAGAATTCATTGAAAATTCAAGTATTTATTTGTTTTAAAATTCAGAAGTAAAGCATCAAATCAACATTACTACATTAAAACACTCACAAACAATGTGACAAAAATGATGATTTTTTTTCTTTAAGAGTGGGATGTTGATAAAAGCAAACTATATTAATCTTAGACAAAATCTGGAGTGGTTAACAAAAGCAAATTATACTAATCTTAGACAGAATCTGGAGTGGTTAACCTGTTTGTGGCTGGAAGATGTAATTCTGGGTGGGTAGTCAGCATTTGGCAGAGCAAGACTTTTTTGCAAATATCTTATTGAACTTCTTAGCTTTTGTCCAAATCCAAATGTCTGGTTTAGCCATGCACTATAAACCAGCTTTTCTGGAAATAGACCTCTTCTAAATCATCATCTCAGGCCATAGTAGTTCACCCATCATCATCTGAAAAATACCTTTCTAAATATCATCTCTTATGCTAACTATTGCCCATTTTCTTGTACATATCGCTACTGAAGCACACAACATTGTTGCAGAAAGCTGAGTGAAATTCGTCAGATTGAGCAGTGAGGTGTTGTACTTATTCTCTTATAATATCTCTGCCATTAGCATTAGCGGTGTTGTACTTGTTCCCGGGCTCAGATTCTCATCTCTGAAAATCAGATTGTCTTTCTTGTCTATCAGGATAGATACAACGTAACTTTTTCCGCCATCCAATTTCTACTTCTCCTTTTACTTGTATCTATCTACATTTCCTTTTCAACTAAGGGTAGTGACATTGGCACGAATTTAAGCCATCCAAGAGGCAGCAGCGCATCAAGAAATTGAATGGTACTATCCCAACCAACATACTTGCGTAATCTATTTCACAACTTTGTTGAGTAAAGAAATCCAATATTATCATTAACTAAACCTTTCAAATAAAAAAGGAATGGAATTTTTCTTGTTTTGTAAACTAAAAATCTCATGTTCCTAATCTGCAATCATCATTTCTTGTGACAAGAGGAAACTAAAAGCTGCGGTTAACTTTAATTTATGCCCCTCTTCTATTACACAAGCATGTTGGAAAATAATGAACCAAGTCGATATACCAAAATAATATAATATATATATATATATATATATATATATATATATATATATATATATATATATATATACTCACACGAGAGAGAACATCTATGCTATACAATTCAATAAGCTTATAAAAGACCCTTGTATAAATAGTGGTGCAAATCTACTTCCCAAATCAATGTGGGACAAAATCTCATCTTTTTCCCTTCATTTTTCCAACTCGATCAATGGGTCTACTTTGAGAATCAATATATCATTCACCCATTATCCGTTTTGAGTGTACAATATATCAATCTCTTCGTCTCACTACAAAGAACCCGAATCCACTTTGACAAGACCCAAATCGAAAGTGGACCCCACTAATAATTGTACCACAAAATAGACACTTAAAATGCTATTTTTCCAACAGATTAAAGCATTTGCTTATTGAAGTTCTGATTATCAACATAAATCCAATTAACTAAATTTTTTGTAGAAGTCATAGTTGTACTATTCAGAGCACACTAATGTGCCTTCCAGACCATTAACAAATATTAGATGGATGCACACGATTTGTTCTCACGCATGTTCTCACCTAAGCAAGTGTTCTCATTGGAACCATACTGCATATATATATATATATATATATATATATATATATATATATATATATATATAACAGATTATGTGCGAAAGAAGCCTTAGATGAATATTGAGTTTAATCTAATCCATTGATTCAGTCCAAATCAAGGTTAGAATGAAGCAATTTTTTTTAAAAAAAATACGATGACATTATGGTAGTTTTGTGTAAAAACATTTTTTCATTCTTTCAAAACACATTGTTATGCCTTCCAGAGATCAATGTTATTCTACCTTCTAGAGCACGTACAGTAATGTGTCTTCCAGTGCACATTGCTTTGGGTAAATAAGTTAACTTTTTTTTTGTCTTCCGGTGCATTTTTTTTCTTTCTTGTAGAGCACAATGTTGTGCCTTCGAAGTGCACATTGTTTTGCCAAATATTTTTTTTAAAGAACATTTGATTTTGAATATATCAATAATTACTAATTTTAGTTGAGTATTGTGATGTGTGTGTGTGTGTGTGTGTGTGTGTGTGTGCGTGTGTGTATCAGTTCAAATGAGGACCCATCTTTAAGTGAGGACGTGAGGACTAATCTTGTTCGTTTGTTTTTTTATTTGATTTTCTAATATGGCATGGATTGATCTTTTTCGGTAAAGTGGGGGTAGTAGTGTCTTTTTCTACTTTCTTCATCTTTAGGCCGTCTTTCATCTTTAGGCCAAAACTAAACAGCATGGGTTCGGTGTTTGGGTCGAACCATGGTCGTAGGCCAACAGACCAGTAGTGTGAGATTTAAATTTGCCCGAACTAAGACAGCATGTTTGGGCCTTGCTTAGTTCGGCTAACGCTTGGCCGAACTGAGACAACATCAACACGAGAGTTGCTGAGTTCAGCCAACGCTTGGCCAAACTGAGACAACATCTTTCGGCTGAAACTAAACAGCATGGGTTCAGCCTTGGGGCCGAAACATGGCAGTAGGCCAACAGACCAGTAGTGTGAGATTTAAATTCAACAGTTATGAAATTTAATTTCTACTAATTCCAATTTTTAAATTCGAATTTAAGTCCAACATAATGGCCTTGCTGTTTTAGTTGTGACAAGGCTAAGTTTAATGGCCTTGTTTAATGCTATTAAAGTCCTACATCCCTATATAAGAAGGTAGTGGGGGGTAGCAGGTTTTTTCAACAAGTGAAGCACAACAAGAACACACACACAGAAACTGTTTCTTTTTCTGAAAAACTCTGCTCCTACTCCATTCATGAAGCTGTGTTGTGCCCGTGCTCTAGTTCGCCGGATTCGTTCGTTTGGGTGCTCAAACGTCGAATCGTAGTACGTTTTATCCTGGGAAGCCTAGGCCACAACACTCTTAGCACTTTTGGGAGGTGGCAAATTAGGTTTTAAGGAAAAAGGATACTTCGCCTAACTCGTGCTTACCTTCTTTCTTCCTCATCTTCTTTCGTGTTGGATTATGCTCTAAGCAAAAATCCTCTCTCTAAATTTGATATAGTCGTTGGATTGGAATTATAATATGAGGATTACAAGTTCCATTTTTTTTTGTTGATATATATTTATATATCTTTTTGGTAGATATATATGTATATCGAACAATATTTTATATACTTTCGTGTGTATATATAAATATTATATTACGATATTAAATCGATTTGGTTCATTATTCCGAAACAAGTACTTGGTGAAAAGGTTGAGGACAACTTCGCTTGGGTTAAAGAATGTGGATGGTTGGATGAGTGAGGTCACAACTAAGGTTTCTTTAACAAGTACCCCCGAAATGCGCTATGGACCACCATTCGAGGAGTGGACAATTGGAAAATGGAACAAGGTACACGGGTTGAAGGATTACTACGAGATAGGAATAAGGAAATTTGTTTCCAATGTAGTTTTCCTATTTATTTGTTTTGAATAAATGTCGCAGTATCCTTGTGATACATTTTTATTAATTGTTGAATAAAAATGAATCGTTCCATTTATGTGTTTGAACTTTGTATATTTTGAAATATTTATGTGTGATATTTTATTATATAAAAGATTCAATATGGATACCTAGTGCATCAAGTAGCATTATTTGGAAAATGCTAAAATGGCTTAAAGGCCGGAACAAAATGTAACAACAGTGCTACATATTGAAATCCCGTAAAGAACTTCAGTTCTGATTCATGTAGAACGATAATGATTTCAAGAATCAATTTGTCAAAAATTGTAATAGCTATATAATCGTGAGCGTCACAACTCATGTGTTGAATATTTTAAACAATATTCTGAGTATGATTATATAAGCTTGGTTCAACTAGTTTGAAAATTTAGTTGATTTGTTTTTGTTAATTGTGTTATAATTAACTTGATCAAAAATTCCAAATTATACTAGTATGAAATTTAATTTGAGACAAATTGTGTTTTGCTAAATTGTGCTTTTGTAGCACTAACGGAAAGTACAATTTAATTTGGCACTTTGAAGTGCAAATTAGAGCACTGCAAATGTGCTATTAAGTACTAGTTAAAGTGCTTATTTAGGCACTAATGGCCATTTGGTGGCAGCACCGTTAGGTGTTGAAAACTTGAGCGTCCGGTGCTTCGGTAATAGCAATAAAGGTGCAATATTATGATTGGTTTTAGTGCTAATTTACTTAGATTAAACCTTTCGTGTGGTGCTAATTCTTAGCTGTTACCACTTTGCGAAGTGGTTGTTGGTGATTAAGCTTACGAATGAAGCTTAATTACTTGGAACTGACAACACATAATTGTTGAGTAATTAGGCAATATAATTACGCGTTGATTAAGTTTAAGTATAAGCTTTAATTTGTGACAATTTGGTGGTAACTACACGATTCATGTAAATTACTTCGGCCTTGGTGTTATAGCTAGGCACGAGTTAATGTATTATGCATTGATTTGACTCGGTGCTATAGCTAAGTCGCTTGTCGCATCGATTCGGGTTTTGGACTTTATGTGTTAACGTAAGAACATTTGGACCCAGTCCACATAATAATTTGTGATAACACAGATATCTACGTCGTCAATTTAATTATACCAAAAAAGAAAAAAAAGTTAGATTGCGAATAAAATAGACCAGTAGCAATACAGCCTTGAACTGGTCACTGAAGCTTAATAAACACAACTTTCATTAATCATTGTGAACTTTCGTTTTCTAATTAACGAGGAAAGTTCTTTTTACTCATGGAAAGAATAATTCTTGCGCTGCTGTTTCCACGACGTGACCTGGTACTGGTGTTCATTTCACGACTTAGTACGTACTTATGTTTTTGTTGTCTCAGTCTTATTTTCAGACCGGCCTATATATAACTCCAGCTTTTCTTATGCTCGCCACACAACCATCGATCACAAATTCAAACACATTATTCAATAAAGAAATGGCGTCTCTTGGGTTTTATATTCATGTTCTGGTCTTTATATCTCTTGGAACCGTAACGTTCTCACATCTCTCTCCTTCCTTCTATGAGTATGCCTGCCCCCAAGCTTTGCCCACGATCAGACGCGTCGTTGAAGATGCTATTATGCAAGAACGAAGAATGGGTGGCTCTTTGTTACGCCTACATTTTCACGATTGCTTTGTCAATGTAATGTTTTGTTTCATTATGTTTATCTATCCATTATTATTAGATTATAAAAACTATTTTGTTTTAGGCCACCATCATAATTCATATCGACATTCTAATAGGCCTCACTCAACTATCATTGTGGTACAGGGTTGTGATGCTTCGATTCTCCTAGACTCTACATCAACTATTGACAGTGAAAAGAACGCAAATGCTAACACTAACAATTCTGCTCGAGGCTTTGAGGTTATTGACAAAATTAAGTTAGAAGTTGACAAAATATGTGGTGGTCCAGTTGTTTCTTGTGCTGACATTTTGGCCCTGGCTGCCCGGGACTCTGTAGTTGCGGTAAACATTCATCAAATCTATCTCTCAACGTGCATGCATTATATTATTAATTACCAAATAAAATAATTATAGCGCATGCATATACATTCTTAATTGAATGGATACTTTTACATGCAGTTAGGAGGACCAATGTGGGAGGTAAAACTAGGAAGGAGGGACTCTACTACGGCTAGCAAAGATGCAGCAAACGATAATCTTCCATCTCCCTCCATGGACTTACCTGAATTGATAGACAATTTCAAAAAGCAAGACTTGGATGTTAAAGACCTGGTTGCACTCTCCGGTGGCCACACCTTGGGATTTGCCCGGTGTCGTACATTTCAAGAGCGCATCTACGATGACGAAGACATTGATCCCGAGTTTGCAAGGCAACGTCAGGCGAATTGCCCTCGGACTGGGGGTGATTCCAACTTGGCTTCTCTTGATCCAACCCCAGCACTTTTCGACACCAAATACTTCAACAACTTGGTGGGAAAGAAAGGTCTATTAGAGTCGGATCAAGCACTTTTTAGTGGTGGTCAAACGGATGATCTCGTCAAGTCTTATAGCAAAAATCTTGGTGTATTTTCACAAGATTTTGCCAATTCTATGATTAAAATGGGAGATATTAAGCCATTGACAGGGGATAAAGGTCAAATTCGACTGAATTGTAGAAGGGTAAATTAAGGAATTGTAGCGCTGCAACTCATTATTTTGTGTATGTGCTTTAATATTACTAATTATATTGTTTTTTTTTTAAACCATATTGTTTTGTTATTTATTTTTTCTCATTATTTTGTTGAAATATTGATCAAAAGAGTTTATAGATGTAAAATGTATGCATTATTTTCGTGGAAAAATTATATTGTCTTCTTGTACTATGGGAATAAAGTTCTTATATTCGTCCTAGTCTTAATCTATTGACTTCAAAATCTAAAGTTATATAGGGCTCGGGTGCAGTGGAAAAGAAATTATTGTTTTCAAAAGCAATTGTGTAAGCATAGATTACTGAACCAAAGAAACAATAGAGTCAGGAGCCACAGAGTCCTAGTACATCGAGCTATCCTGAGTAAAGGCAGCTGAAGCTAGAGTATGAACATGTAAATTAGCTGATCTAGGCACCAAACCAGTAGAGCAATGAGTAAATAAAGACATAATAATCCTACATTGATCAATAGCCAAACCAACATAGGAGTAGATGGAGTTTTGACTTGCCCAGAAACTACTACGAAGCTCTGAGCAATCAGTGAGAAGATTGACAGATAAAGAACCCCGGTCCTTGAGCCACGAGAGAACCTCCTTACAGACCATGGATTCCGCCATAAGGGGCCAGAGGCAGTCCAGAAAGTGCCCGCCTCAAGCCACCAAGAAGCCGCCACCTGGTGCGAGTAATACTGCATCGATCGACGCCTCCCCAGAGGCCAGATGATACCCAGCGTCGAAACAGCAGGCCGGCTAGACAGTCCCAGGTGAAACGGCAGGACCTGATGCCGAGGGCGCATGACGGTGGTGAACCTGCATCCAAGCCAGTAGCACTGAGGTCGCCGACGTCAACGTCCTCCTCGACAATGGTAAGCACCCCACCCACACGGCTACATTCCTTGCCCTCCATAGGAAATTAAGAACCGCTACAATCATGGCAATGTGTTCCTCATACATAGTGTCCATAACAGAAGTAAACCACAAAGAGAGATCAAGACCACCAAAATTAGGAAGTGGTAAGGAGGACTCATGCCATACAAGCTTAGAGTAATCACACAAAAGAAATGCATGCATAGTGTTCTCGTGATGTAGACCACATATAGGGCATGCTGGATCCACTTCAACCCGGCTTCTTTATAATTAAATCCGTAGTGGTTGGAGGATATCACATTAGGACTGTGCAACGGACGGTTCGGTTCGGTTCGGATGGGAGTTTACTTAATCCGCACGGTTTTCGGATTGGAGAAACTAAAACCGATCTTGGATAAAAAAATTATTAAATCCTATCGGTTTTTGTTAATTCGGTTTCGGACGATTTTGTCGGATAACCGAGTTATGATCGGGTTTAGCAACATCAAAAAAAAGTTCCAAAAAAGTATGAAAATTTGAAGTAAACATAATAAAAAACTAAATCTTGAACTAGTAATTAGTAAAGCACTAAATTCTAAAACAGTAAAACTAGTGGCAAATTAATCAAAAGGCCAAAACGACATTGCTAGGCAACAAAACAAATTTAATGATTTACACATTTAAGCTTTCAAAATTATAGATCCACATCTATTCATCAAAAAGCCATCCTGAATTCCTGATCAGATATCAAAATATCATCAAATAGCCATCCTGAACTCCTGATTCCTGAATTCCTGATCAATGTCATCAAAAAGCCATCTTGATCCTACTTTAAAACCTGAGTTCTAATCTTCTTCCTGTTTAAACTTAGTGCAAATTAGTTAAGTAATAAACAACAATAATAATTACATAAGAAATGATAATATGAGAATGAGATATTGAGATTATAAATTTGGCTCAGTAAGCTTTTTTTCCATATCAATGTCTAGATTAAGGGCAAATTGCTACAAATGTCACCATGATCATTGAGCAACATACCAACTTAATCCTTATTTCAGATCATAGGTGGAAGCTTCATCATTGCCATAATATAATTAGAGAAATTAAATATACCAAAACTCAAAGATAACAGTAATGCAAAACTGGTTAAACTGCAAAAGGCAGCAACTTTACTAACTTACAAGCAAGTAAGTTGTAAGCTACCAAGCCTCTACAGTCTAAAGTGTAAATAAAACATTAACAGTTACCAGTTCACCACTTAACAAGATTTCAGCGCAGTCTTGCGGTTAGGGGCCAAAAACTCATCAAGGGCAGCAACTTACAAGTTTGAAGTTACCAAGCCTCATTGCCTCAACATCAGACTATCACAGTCAGTTACTCAGCTTAATATAAGATATTAAGAATAACTAATATCATATAAAATATATAGAGAGTAGAGAAGACAATTACAAGAATTGTTGGAAGTGTAGAACCAACAGTCTTCCCACCAGATTTACTTCCACCATCAATAGTTAAACCTGCAATAAATCAAATAATTAGAAGAATGTGAGAATTCAGTTAATTGAAAAAACTTATATTGAAACAATGAATTAATAAAGTATAGAATATAGAGAATCATTTACCTTTCTCAAATCTTTCTAAGTCTTCTAGATTTTCCTCAACTGATATAGGGGTATTTGGCAGCCTAAGCCAATCTTGGGTACAAACCAAGGCTTCCACAATTTTAGGAGTTAAAGAACTCCTAAAAGAATCTAAAACCCTCCCAGATGTACTGAAGGCAGACTCTGAGGCAACAGTTGAGATTGGTATAGCTAAGACATCCCTAGCAAGCTTAGAAAGGATAGGAAATCTACCAGAGTTAACCTTCCACCACCTCAGTATATCAAATGAATTTTCCTCTTCAACTACTGCCTCACTCAAATAATATTCCAACTCAGTTTTTTTCCTCCCACCACTTTCCATTCTTTGTTTCTTAATTTGAGACTTCAACAGATGTTGTGGCCTTCCAACTAGGACAGATGCAGACTGAACAACCTCAACAGAAGGACTAACAGAAGTTACAGAACCAGAACCAGAAGTTGGGACAACAGCAGGACTATAACTAACAGCATAATCATCAAACAATTCATTCAAAGCAGCCAACAATTTCTCAAGGAAATCCTTTCCTTTTATGACACCATACATGTGATTTAATTGAGTTGGCATATATTCTAACTTGTCCCTGGGGTCTAAAATGTTTGCAAAGAAAATCATACAATTCATTTTGTCTATATCACCCCAATATTTTTCAAATTTTTCTTTCATGTTAATCCCCATTCGTTTGACAGCACCATCTGCTTCCACCATTCCATTCAAGATACAATACAGATCAGATATTTCAGAGAAAAAGGTGTTAGATGTCACATATAAAGAGCCTGAAATCCTGATAGTCATCTCATAGGAGCATTTCAACAATTTGACCAAGCTTTTCACAGACTCCCATTCCAGAAAGTCAGGAATAGAAGAACTCAAATCAGATTTAAAAGAATTATCACTCTCTTCATAAGCCTCAAACACTTTCTGGTATAATAGAGCAGACTGTAACATCATATAGGTGGAATTCCACCTTGTTGGCACATCAAGACACAAAGACGATTTTTGCTCAATCCCAATTAAGTCTGACAAATCCCTAAATTTCTTCAACCTAGCAGGTGAATTTCTGACATACCTAACAACCTCCCTAACCTTCTTCACAGCACTATCACATTCTTTCAGCCCATCTTGCACAACCAAGTTCAAAATATGGGCAATGCATCTCATATGAAGATACTTACACTTCACATTAGATGATCCCCAAGACAACACTTTCCTTTTAAAAAAACCAATAGCAGTATCATTTGATGAAGCATTATCTACTGTCACAGTAAATACATTCCTAAGCCCCCACTCTAGCAAACAAGTTTCAAGTGCTTTTGCAATGTACTCACCCTTGTGTGAAGTAACAGGGACAAAAGAGATAATTTTCTTGTGAAGCTTCCACTCTTCATCTATATAATGTGCAGTGACTACCATGTAGTTAATTCTTTGTATAGATGTCCAAGAGTCAGTTGTAACACTGACTCTTTGAGTGTGTCCCCTAAACAAGCACTTTAACTTAAGTTTCTCTTCTTCATATATGCCATGAATGTCCCTACTGATTGTCCACCTAGATGGAATTTTAAACATAGGACAAGCCACTGCAATGAACCTCTTAAACCCTTGCCCCTCAACAAATATAAAGGGAAGTTCATCAATTATAATCATTTCTACCAAGGCTCTCCTAATGATTTCCTGATTAAATACCCATGTCCCTAACTCTCCCACAGGTGGTCCAGATGCATCAATGCTAACAACAGCTTGAAATGTTAGAAGGGACTGCCTAGTGTCTTTAGAGTGAGGATTTTTCATACAGTTAAGCATGTGAGTCCTTAAGGATGAAGTACCATGTTTTTTTGATTCACAATGATATACCTTTGCACAATATATACACTTTCCTTGTACAGTGACATCATTACAATCTTTAATCTGTTGAAAATGATCCCAAACTGGTGATCTGAGTTCAACCTGTTTCCTTTTCTTCTCAGGAACACCAGCAGTATGCAGCACATTCTGTTGAGTTTTTTTGTCAACAGTTTGAGCTTCTACCACTATTGCTCCTTGAGCTGTAGGATCTGTAGGTTGTTCACAGCCAGAACTAGGCATACTGATATTATCCATCTAAAAATGGAGCATTATCAGTACACATAGTAAGAGATGGGAAACATTTTACAGAATCTCAGACAGTCACAAGTCACAACTCACATATTAACATTTAAGTATTTAACAGTGTAGCACTAAGCAATTTGCAGTGCAACACAATTCCATCAGGCATTCGTATGGACAACAAAGGTGATTCAGAATGCTCATCATATGGACAACACATAGCAACATAGAAAGTTAGACACATATCAATATCATGTATTCAGGCATTCAGCTTCCACCAAAACATTTAACCTTTAAGTATTTAAGGGGCCTCAATCCATGAACAAGAAAGACAACAAAGATCATCATTTAGTGCTTCCACCAAAATAATTTTCAGAATTTAACATACTCACATAGTCACATTGTATATTTGTATACAAGTATTAAGAATAAAATTATACAACTATACAAGTAAATAAATTCAATTTTCAGTAAATCACAACTCATTGACTCAGAAATCATAATCTCATAATATATCACATATTCACATTATAATGAGTAAATAAAAATTAAAATAACTAAGGTTAGTGATTTACTGCTTTTCTCACACAATTTCCCTGGAGAACAAGGGCCTTCAAGTCACCACCGGTTTGAAACCACCGTCCTGTGACTCCAGTCCGTCCAGGCGTCCACCAATGACTCAATGAGTCAGTCAACAACTCAACGAGGGCTTCAGATAAAGGGCTTCCACCACAACTCAAGAGTCAAGAGTGAAGAGATGAAGATAATTAGAGAAACTGAGAAAGGGCTTCCACCAGGACCACCAGAGAGAACTCAATAGAGAATCAGATAAAGGGCTTCCACAGTTCCACACTTCCACGGTTCCACCAGACCATTTATCGGACTATCGGAGTCTCAGAGATTGAGAGAAAACGGGAGAACTCATAACTGAGAAGTGAGATCTGAGAAACCCTAAGGCAGACTGCGAATGATCTAGAGAGTGAGAGAGTGAAGGGTGAAGAGGAAGACTGCGCAGTTTCAGATCTAATGAGAAAGTGAGAAACCCTAAGGCAGAAGCGTGGATTATATACACAATCTACACGACGCCGTATTATACTTAGCATTTCTAGCCCTAGCATTTTTATCGGATGATCGGACGGTTCGGGTAGACAATTAATACACCCTACCCGAATGAATAAAACCGCCTATATTAATGGCAGCGGGTCGGTTATGGCTATTCGGATGGCGGATTGGATCGGATGCAATGAAATGGGCCAATGGGTCGGGCCAACCCGTCGGGTTGGTCGGTTATGCACACCCCTGTATCACATTAAGCCCTCCACAAAAAAAGATCTTCCATTTACGGGGACATTAATCTTCTAGAAGGAAACTCACTTATCAAAATTTCCAAGGCCACTATCATATTCTCCAATAATGTGCCTATAGCCAGTTTTTAGAATAACAGCCCTTAGGATCCTTGTGCCAATACCATAAATCTTTATAATTCGGGCTGATTGGAATTTTAGATATACGAACAACATCCTCATGGATGAAAATATCAGAAAGGATATGTGGATCCCAAGTGTTAGTATCCTGATCAATTAAACCTGAAATCACAAAAATTCAAAAATTCAAGTCCTTTAAGAACAAAACACAAAACAAAAGACATTGTGCATTTTAGGTATATAATAGATATATTTGAATTGCGCTATACACGAATTAACAATATACCTAAATTATTTTGCAGTATACAAGCATTTAGCTCCGGCCTACAACGTAGATCTGGGGAGATCTACTTCGAGGTTTCGAGTTTCTCGACTTCTCCGGTCACTGCATCTGGTTATTTAAATGGAACAGATACTTTACTATTTTATTAGGTTTTTTTTTCCCCCAAAAATTAAAATAGTCAAAATTTTGTTTACAAAAAATTTGGTTGTGATTGCAACAATTTTAATTTGTCGTAGAAAGGTCCCAGGAGTATATATTTGTTCTGTGATTAGAAGATTTCATGCTGAAAGTAAATTTGTATTTACAAAGGTAATTCTAAGCCCCAAAGCTTCTTTTATAATCACCATGCTATATCATTTCTCTTTACCGTTCCATTAATCTTAATTTATTAGAATTATATATAATGAAGTGAGGCTAGCTGGTTTAGATGATTATCATTGCGTCCAAAATTTTGTGTTTGATTCTAAGTGGATATATCACTCGGGCATACCTTCCTTGGATGGCCACATGTCCCAACAAATAATTGGAAACTCTGTTTTGCAGAATAAGACTGTCATTGAGCAAGTGTTACTTTGATCAACTTTTTGTTGCTTAATTATGCTTTGAATCTGCTTAATCCAAGATGTATATATTACAGAGAGTTTCCTAAAGTTGAATTTTTCTTTTAAGTTTTACAAAAAGTTACAGTTCTACTAAACATAATAACATATATATTTATTTTATCAATAGTCAATATCTTCTAAAAGTGAACTTAGAAATTCACCTGGGTTTCAATTTTTCTACTATTATGATCATACTTTGATTTTGATGATTTCAGGTCTTGATGGCATTGAGAAATAGGTTACTTTATACTGTTCAAATTAAACTCCTAAAAAAGAGTTTCTAACAGTTGCCATTGAGAAACATACAGGTTGCTTGGTATGCTGTACCCCTAAAAAGGATTTCTAATAGTTTGCAATGCATGTGTCCATAGCAAGCTTTGTCTCTACCAGTCCCTCGTTTTCCCAAAACAAAAGAAACACAAATAAACATTTATACAAATCTCACTCCATAATATTAAAAATGGAGGAAGTACATACGGTAAAGCCTATATAATTATTTCAACTATTCATGAGATGGAGCAGGGTTTAAAATGATGGAAAAGAAAACGTCATCTTTATTTCTTGAACAACTTCATGAGATTGAGTAGCTACAATGCAAAAGTGGATTTCACCATGTATGGAATATGAACTATTTATAGGTAGTTTTCCACAAAAAATTAGATTCAAAATTGTGTAATCATTATTTTTAGATTGGTTGCTTCTTTCATACGAAAGTTAGAAGATTATTTTTAGTTTGCTTGCATCTGCAATACGTTAGTCAGAAACCAATCTATTTGTTGACTGTTGTACCTCTCAAATGGGAAACAGCTGTAATACAATGAAAAATATATTTTAAAGAACAAATTTAAAAACAAAAAAAGAAAGGCAAATACATTTGGGCGGGATTTTTACACCAAAAAGGATTTGGCTTATTATAGTTAGGCCTAGGATATATATATATATATATATATATATATATATATATATATATATATATATATTTGGTTCGGTTTAAGATCCCCAAACTTCAACATATCTTAATTTTTCGAACGTACTACCAAACAATACATATTCACATAATCACATAATCCGAATACAAAGTGTAAACATTATATAAAAAAATAGTAATCCAAAATTCAAACACACTACTAAGTATTAATTACCAAACATCAGCTGACTTTTTTTGCACAATCGACTCTTCAGTTGGCTCACTTGGAATATTTTATTGACAAGATGAATAATCATCTATCTGTATAGTTAATATTTGAAGAACAAGTGTCAAATATTGTATAATTAATTTTTGGACACAATCCGTCATTGCTACGGAGTATTTGCTAGTGCACTAGAAATATATTCCGGTACTAGAAAATAATTTCAGTGCACTGGAAATCAAAATTAGAATGATATTAGCGCACAATAAATTCATAGAATCATGAAGCTAAAGAAAATACTGAATATTGTAAGAATAACTAAAGTTAGCTATAATTGTGAGGTAAGGAACAATTGCGACAAACAACAAAAGTGCAAAGTAGAGAACAAGCCATAAAGAAATCAAATAAAAAATTTAAGAGAAATACTAGTGAGAATAGGAATTGAACGACGGAGTAGGCATCAAGAGACTTGGATTTATTATTATTATTATTATTATTATTATTATTATTGTTATTATTATTATTATTATTATTAAATTTTTTTATTTTTATTAAAAAATTAAACAGTATTCGGTTCGGTTTGATTTTTATCAAACCGTTCGGTTCGATTTTTACCAAACCATTTGGTTTGGTTCAGTTTTTAACCGAACCGTTCAATTTATAAGAATCCCGAGCTATTCGATTTTTTGATATATTTCTAATTCGGTTCAATTTATTTCGGTTCGGTTCGGGTCCCGAACCGAATTGCCCAAACCTATCCGAAGCTTCAAGCCGAAACCCGTGTGGATAGTTTCAATGCAAAACTGAGGTTTAAGCAGATTACCTAAGCCATGAATGTTGAATATGGATCATTGTATGAGAGAACTAAACAAAATCTAATAAAAAAATCAATAGATTAAAGATGAGAGGAAGGAGTTTACAGTGGACTATCCAGATTCGTACAGAGAGAGAGGACCGAGTTGAGACAACAAGAAGATTCTAAACAAGGAAATCTGACAATGATGTCTGAAACTAGGTTTAAGTTGTTCTTTTAATTTTAGTCCAGGGCTCTGTTAATTGGCTACAGATGGAATGCCAAATTTGGGCCGAACTTTATAAATGAAGTACAAAAGTATATATACTATAGGGCTTATGAAATGAAAAGGGCCTTCGATTTATAGCTTAAATACTTTGTGGGGTGTGTGTGTATGTGTGTGTGTGTATATATATATATATATATATATATATATATATATATATATATATATATATATATATATATATATATATATCAAATTATATTTTGAAATAGTAAACTTAATATATTTATATTTATTTATTTATTTATAGGAGAGAGAGAGAGAGGGAGGGAGAGAGGGAGGGAAGAAGGGAGAGAGAGGAAGGGAGGGAGAGAGAGAGAGGGGTAAGTATGGGCGTTACATCTTTTTGGAGTTACATTTTTTCTTTTTTGGATGAAGTTGCAAATCCTCCTTATAATCAAGTAAACACAAATGAACACGCGATAAACTTCATTAGGATATATAATTTAACACCTCCGTACAACATAAGTGTCATCGTGAGATGAAATATAAACACTGTCCGGGAAAGTTCCCTTCCAGTTATTGCAAAACATGGATTAGCACACACATATATATCCTAGCACGGTGTTTGTACGGAGGAACCTCTCAACTGCTCATGATTTTGGTAACCATTTCAACTCTCAATTGATCCTGCAAAATATAATCATGTAAAACATTTATAAAAAATGAACATTATTAAAATTAATTTACTAAACAATACAGTATTTTTCATAAAGTGGCCATTAACAAAGAGTAACGACAATAACATTTTTCAAACCCCAACTTAGTTGGTAGTAATGACACTTCTGTTACCATTCCAAATATCTTGATTGTTTGAGCTCAAAAAAATTGAGAAAGTATAGAAAGTGTATAAAAAAAAAAACAAAAGATAACCCCGAATAAGAGACACAGAGAGAGTAGTACGTACGTATCGCAGTTAGTGGAAACGCTGATCGTGTAAGGAAGCTTGACATTACACTGTCGTAGAAGGTTCTTGGCGGCGGTGCCGACGTCGGCACCGGCAGGGATGGATCCAGCTGCCGATTTCAAGCACTGGCATGCGGCCCGACGGTCGTCAGCGGTGGCGGCAGCGTTTTTCAGATTTCTAACGCCGTCGCAGCAGCTGGGGGTAACGCCGCTAGCCCCACCCATGATATAGGTAAGGCATGGCATCAGATCGCTTTGCACATCGGAGCACATAATAGCGCCATCTGCATGCACGTACAAGAGTACTACCATGCAAGCCAGAAGTGCAACACTTTGAATTTTCGCCATAACCGGTAGTAAACAAGCTAGTACTTAACCAGTGAGTGTTTAGAGATATGGATTGAGATTTGAGATGATAAAGATGATGCTTTATTTATAGGTGATTGTGAAGAAGGGTAAGAGGTGTGAAAATGTGAGGGAGTTAATGGCGGTGGCACATGGTTGTTGAATTATTGTTAAACTACTTGCTGTCGCCGTTTTAATTATTCGCTGCTATGTATATCATCTTCCATGGATCTAGATTTACTAGCCAGACGGCTAACTTATTTGTGTTCTTTGATTTTATTGTGCCAATATATTAGCTACGTGTTTGATAACTGATTGACACGTAATGGAATTTTATTACGTGGTTTCAAAGAGCCGAGAAAAATAGATAGATAAGGACAACCTGCTATAGTTTTTTTTTTTTTTTTTTTTTTCTTTTTTGAGTCTTTCATGTGCGCATAAGAGATCCTAATCCAAATCTTCTACCATCTTTTGGGCGTTTTCTCCATACATGCTTCCATTGGAATTCAAAACTACTACACTGCCGCCTCCAGTCATGACTTTTAAGTTAAGAATGAACCAACTACGCTAAGTCCCGATAGCCAACCTCCTATAGTATTTTTATGTCACTGGGTGTCTTAACTAATGAAAATAATTAAAGATATTATCTTACAATCAGTATACTTTTATTGTTCAATATGTTGAAAAGTAGTCTCATTTTTTTAAAAAAAAATCGCTACGTTTTTTAAACAAAAGTGTAGTGTTTTCTTATATATTTATTTATGTTTTAACAATTGTTTTTTTTTTCAACTTTACACCACACTTTTATAAGGGAGTATGGTTTTACTTAAACTTCCTTGGCCGTTAGCTGTTATAATTAGACTTTTTGAAGTGCAATTCTCTACCAGTTTTGGATTTTGGATTTTAGTATTGCAATATTGTATTATAATTGTAGTAAATATTGCAAGTTTGGAAATTTTAGCTATTAATTTCAGAATAGTGTCTAATCGGAATAACCAACCAACATCAGAGTTCGGTTTTGGGCTGCAATTCGAAAATCGAGTTCAACATTCTAGCATCACATCGTAACGTTTATTGCTACACAAATATAATAAGATAAAGTTTCGTCTTTGTTACTAGGCGGCCCGACAGGGCTGATTCTGAGCATGTCTATCATGGGTGACCGCGGCCCCCAAAAATTGGGGGCCCCATATTTAAAAAAAAAAATTAATTGTATATATAGCACATAGGATTTCAGACTAAATGCATGGAGATTGGACCAATTTGTGATAGGGTGAAATTGAGCCTAATTGGCAATATAATTGCTTTAAAAATCCAAAAAAAAAAAAAAAAAAAAGGCTTATCTTTAATCTCCATTGAAAATAAGCTTTTGGAAGAAGTTGATATCAAAAGTTTAGTAGATGGTTTTGCGTCTAAATGTGCACGGCATACCTCACTTTTTCAATGAACTTTTTGATGTATTTTTTATATTTATAGTTTGATACAACTTTTTTAACAACTATTATTTATATATAGAAATAACTGGAAAAAATGGGACACAAATTAAGATATTGCACATAGTTAATTGGAACGGCATACTAGCTATAATTTTTGACATTATAGTAAACGTTTGATCCTACAATGAGTATTAGAGTTAGGGTCACGAGTTCAAAGCTTAAGGTAACAGGTGCTGCGCTGTAGGTTGAAATTGAGGTAATATTCAAATACAAAAATTATGCGAATGGTTAAGGGACGACTAGTTTTGTATTGCAATACCAAAGCAGTCGTCCCTCAACCATTCGCATAATTTTTGCTCATTTTCCGGAATGAAATTGAATAATGGAACTGGAATAGGTTCGGCGCCGCAACCACAAGCTAATGAATAGGTTTGACATTAAATAGGCAATACGATATTATTAATGGAAAAAAAGAAGATTATATATACGTACGAATGATTATAGGAACAGATAGCCAGCAGTAGGATAAATGTTGGAAAATTAAAATTGCTTGTATTTGATCTGTAATATATTTGAAATACAATAGAAAAATATTAAAAAATAATAATAATAAATTGGGTTATTTGACATTTTTTAAGGCGTGTAATTATTACTTTCATATCTTTAATCACCCTTTTTAAATCACCTGATTAAGACCTATGATATAAAAGAAGATATACAGAAATCTCAGTTGTTTTATCAAAAATTTCACTATTAAATTGTGTAATTGAGAACTTTATCAAAATATATATTCAAAATGTGTACTTCAATAACACAAAAAAATATGACAGTGATTAGAATAAACTTTTCATCTCGACCTTTCAATTCAGACTTCCGCCTCAGATCAAAGCACTTGTCTAACTTCTCAATTTCTTTCTCCAATCTATTCTAGACTATTCTCTAACTCTGTGTCTGTGTCTCCAAAATGGATATATATATATATATATATATATATATATATATATATATATATATATATACACGCACAACATTGTGCTTTTGCACGGTGAAAACCAACAATTCAAATTTCATATGAATTTGGTGAATCACGCATACATAACCCTGATAACCGTACGAATGGTCAATATAATGGTTTATATACATCACGTATGTATATGCATTCCATATGAGAGCCGAAAAGTGAACGGAGGAGTGAATTGACTCATCTAACTTTTCTGCCTTTGCTTTGTGGTTTAAACTCTTCGTTGCTTATTTTACATTTAACACTTCATAAAGTAACTCTTGGAGATTCTTCTTTCCCCTCAAAATCTTATGAAAGCTAAGGTTAATCCAAGAGATTTTCCTCTCTCCTCATTTCTCAAATATTAAATAACATTTACTAAAATTCCTTCAAACTTAAAATAATATTTATCTTCACTAACACCTCAAATTTTATTTAACACTATTGCTGGAAATTATGGAATTCCCGACCATCGGGAAGTGATCTTAAATCAAGTCGAAAGCCTTGTTCCGACCACTTTTGGTATCCGGAAAAACCTTTGTTGCTATTTCCGACCACTTTTTACTTTCGAATTGATTTAAAATCACTTTCAGGTGGTCGGAAATTCCATAATTTCCAGCAGTGTAAGTTTAATAACATGTTTAAAATCCTCAAATATACATATCTAAAAACATAATAAGTGTCAATACAAGTTATGTCCTTGATTTT
This sequence comes from Ipomoea nil, assembly GCF_001879475.1. NCBI lineage: Eukaryota > Viridiplantae > Streptophyta > Magnoliopsida > Solanales > Convolvulaceae > Ipomoea > Ipomoea nil. The sequence continues at coordinate 622,922 of NW_017617306.1, forward strand.
TGTCCCTTTTTTATATGCTAATAAATATATACATTTTACTTTAATTGTTGTACATTCATTTGCATTGGACAAACTCACCCTTACACCGTTATAACACTGTTAGTTTTTAATATATCTACCAATCTTACCATACACCTACATCTATCATATCTTTTTCTTATTTTTAATTATCATTTTATTAAAATTATCATATAACAATTAATTTAATTATAAATTATATTTTAATTAAATATTTATATGAATGTTAAATTATATATGTGTATCATATATATATATATATATATATATATATATATATATATATATATATATATATATATATATATTATTTGTGTATCCATATCAATATATCATATATGTGAGTGTTAGCTTAGTATTATTATATAAAAATATAATTTTTTTTTTTGTTTTGATCACTATATTATTCAAATATATGATAATTCAAAAATATCACCACTTTAAGAAATTGCAAAACATAATCTTAACCAATTTTTTAAATTTTGTTACTTACAAATATTTTAATATTGGGCATAAGTTTTCGCGCATTGCGCGTACAAAATGCTAGTTTACTATATAATAAATATCTAACAATCCTCCTATGGTAAACAAACGCTGCCACAAGATAAAATTCCAAAACTCATTTGTTGGTTTTCAGTCTTTTGGAGCAGCCTGCCGATGATCCATCACAACCGGAAAGGTGGTAGTTCGCCGGAATATAGGAAAGGTACTCTCAAATTGTACTCAATAAAACCTCTCGTGTATATTCGGAATGTTCAACCCTTTTTATAGTGCCCTGTGAAGACCTTTTATACTGGTGCAAGTGACCGTTGCACTTAGCTCATAATTATTACATTAAATGGGCTAGTCATGAATAATAAATGCCTTAACTATCCACTACTTATTGTCGGCTTGCTGATCTCCTCCATGACGGGCCTCATTACTGGTATTAAATCCCATCAATTGCTCATTCATGGCTCGGCTCAACAGATTATTCAGGCTCTTCCCCCTCCAATCACCTTTTACCGACTCCTTCCACCACTCGGCTTCAGGTCTGCTCCCCACTCGGTTCGTCTTTCCCGATGCCCCATTCACCCGGCTCCATCATCCACTCGGCGCATCCTGACTGGCTCCTCCACTCACCAGGTTCCAGACTCTTTCACCCAGTAGGATGGCTTTCCCACTCGTTCGCCCTTTCCGACTGGGTTGCTCTCTCTCCCTGCTGGCCGCCTCCTTCATCCGATCTAGCTATTCAACATGGTCTTCCTATAGCTTTACGAATTAATGTATCTTCCTTCTAGAGGGGTCTCACTTCCTTCTTGATTGGTTTTACTACGGGCTGAACCTCGTCCGAGTCGATGATTCTAGCAAGATCAACACTCACCGTCTTTGGTCTTGACAATACATATCCCTTCTTCTTCTCGGTACCTACCGATTCATATGCCTGCCACTCACTATTGCGCCCGAGCCGTTATCCATCCGGTCTTTGGGGTGCATATCCCATCATCTAGTCCCTCACTTTCCTATATTAGTGCAACTCTTAGTACGGGAAAGTACTTGGTCTTTGCGCATTCCTCCCGAATATCTTCGTTCTCCACATCCTTCTTTTGCTTACACTTTTTCTCGGGGAAGCACGGTTAACTGAGTGCTGACTCCTTTTACATGCTTCAAGCCCAACCTAACCGAACGCCTACCTTACAACTTTGTACACTCCTTTTACAAGGAGGCACTGTTGACCGAGTGTCGACTCCTTTTACAAGCCTCCAGTCAACCTAACCGACCGCTTTCCTTACAACTTTGTACACTCATTTTACAAGGAGGCATGATTGACAGAGTGCCGACTCCTTTTATAGGCATCCAGCCAACCTAGCCAATCGCCTATCTTACAACTGTTACAGTCCTATTACAAGGAGGAACGGTTGATCGAGTACCGACTCCTTTTACAAGGAAGAACGGTTAACCAATTGCCAATTTCTTTTACAGGCCTCCAGCCAACCTAACTGACGGCCTTCCTTACAACTTTGTACACTTCTTTTACAAGGAGGCACGGTTGACCGAGTGCCGAGTGTAACACCCCGTATTTTCCTAATATAAAACTATAGTCCTGATATTAAATATTTTAATAAAAATATTTATATAGCTATTTATTTTGAAATGGGTTCGGGTCTATTTAGTATGGTGAACCAGTATTTTGTACCCAAATGCCTTAAGCCCAAAAGAACATTTTAATTACCTAAAGTCTACCTATTTATTGTAAGCCCAAAGTATATGTATATAAGTATTTTATAGGTTAAAGTTAGTGTTGAGCCCACAAGATTATTTTATACCCAAAATGATATGTATTTTCTATCAAGCCTTAAACCCATCTAGCCTAAGCCCAACCTAGTAAGTTAACCCTACCATCTCTTGTATGTGTGTATGCATTGTATCATCCCTCTCCTAAAATTCCAAGCAGCCGTGACCTCAATCCTTAGAAACCAAACACCTCTTCCACCTCTCTTCCGTCTTCCTCTCTCGGCAAAGCTTCAATGGACGCATGTTGTTCTTGGTTCTCTTTTCCTTCGTGTTCCTTTGTTATCGGCAACAACTAGTTAGGAGAAGGGGGAAGTGGTTCCATCTAGTTATCAACAACAACACAAGGCAAAGCTGTGACCTTTCTCCCTTGTTCCTAACGTGGCGATGATCCGAGATGAGCTCCGACGACGAAGCTGCGGGGGACTCCGGCGACCAGTCTCTCCACCGTCTCCTCTGTTCCAGCGAAGCGACGGCGGACCTTGGATGGCGTCAGGCAGGGGGCAGTGATGGCAGTGTATAAAGGTGGCAATGGCTAGGCGCGACGGCGACGGAACCCGGCAGTGGCGTTTCTCCTCCGTTTCCGGCGAGTTAGCATCCCCGGCAAGTGTTGGTCTTGGTGGTAGAGGGCAAGCCGGCGGGTGGTGGTAGTACCCGTGTTCCACAAGCGGGTGCTTCTTCGTGAAAAAGAAGATGGCAATGAAGAACGAAGAAGTTGGTGAGCCTCTGCTTCTTGTTGCTTGTTGTTGATTAGTTTGATGTTAAATAGTTTTAGTGTTGTTTAAGTAATAAGAATCATCTTAGATTAGTTGTTTAAGCTTGTGGTTAAGTAGGGGTGTAGTTAAGGTTTGAATCCCTCTAATAGCTTTGTTTTATTTTAATTAATAGTTTATCTTCTTAAGCCCGGTTATTAAATTAATAAGCATGATATGGTTATTAAATTTAAGCCTAGCTTAGTTGGTTAAAAGGTATAGTTAATCTTAAGATAGGGGTTTAAATCCCCTTAGAGTTTATTAATGTTGCCGATGTGATGCCTAAGGTTGGCGATGTTTTAGATTGTTAAGCTACAAAGATCTTGGCTACTACTTGTGTTGAAATTGTGAGGTTGTTTTGGATTGTTAAGCTGCAAAGGTAACCCATGCTTTACAAAACCTATTTTCTTACTTATATGATGATTTCTTGGCTTCTACTTTTGATTCTTGTGTTGAAATTGTGAGATTTGATGCATTGTCTTGTGGTGATGCATGTTTAGAGCTAGTTCTTAGGGTTCTTGTATGCCATTGCTTGGCTATTTCTTGGGTTCAAGTCATACTGTTGTTTTGTGTGAGATTTTGGGTGTTTTGGACTTGAATTTGGACTTGTTGTTGAAAATCCCCGAAGAGATTATTTTTGGAGTACAGGTGTACCCGTGGGCGGAACGGCGGGCAGGGCCCTACTCGCTGCCCCGCCCGCGGGAAACGTGACTCGTGGGCTTGATGTACCCGCGGGTGGAGGTCCACCCGTGGCCCCCACCCGCGGGGAACATTGTTGTTGATGGTTAGGGATTTGTTCCCCGTGATTCTTTTGACTCGATATTAATGTTTTGACCTCCCGATGTTGTTTTATTGGGCTATTTGTGAGTCTTCTAGATGTTTCGTATGTCTAGAATGGTATGTTAGGAATCCATGTAGGATTTGGTGTCTTGAATCGTGCTAACAGTCCGACTTTGTGATTCGTAGGACTATTGTGAGTCTTGAATGTTCTATGGAACTACCTTTGGTTTACCCGTTTGATAAGCATGCTAGTTTGATGTTGAAATGCTAGTGTGTGCGGTTTGTTCTTTCCTATTGAGATTGGCAACTTGTGTTGACCATCGTTTGGTGTCAGATTGTGATCATTCGTTGTTGAGTATGGTTTCATATCTTTGTTGTGATCCATTGATCGATTCCTATGATGTGAACGTATGTAATCGTTGTACCCTTTGTTTGATGCTTGATTAAGGTTATTGTTGAACCTTAGTCTTCTTGGTAATGATGATGACTTGTGTGAGTATGATTGAAATTGGTGGTGTGTTACTTGAGCAAAGGCTCATATGTTGGAGGCTATAAGAATGAAATTAATGGTACCCTCGTGTACTGAGAGTTCGACGGTATGTTGGAGGCTATGTTGGAGGGGGGACGACGGTCCCTGGCGGTACAAGGTTGGACTCAGAAGTACAGGGTGGCACTCGGAGGTAATGGTTGGAACTGAAATAAGGCCGGGGGTAGCCATAAGGTTGGAACAGGGCATAAGTTTGGAACTTGAAATTGTGTTACTTGTGACATGTAGTTGTCACTGTGGCATGCAGTTGTTGTTGTGCGAATGTGTGTTCTTTGCTATTGAGCATGTCTTGATGTATTCTACTTTGTGATCAGTAGAATGCATCTCGATTTGTATTGTCTTTCATGATTCTTGTCTTGTTGTTGTCGTAAGGATGTTGACTTCCTTTTCCTTTTGAGAGTGTGAATGAGTCCTTGAAGTTGACTACTCTCCATGGTTTTTGAAATGATATATACTGTATTCCGTTTCGAAAATGGTTTTGACTTATACTTATCCATATATGCTATTTAACGCGTATTGATGGGTTACCAGCAATATTCGCCGACCGGGTGTCATCCCCATGCTATGTTTTCCTTGTTCTACAGGTTTTGAGTAGAGACTCGAGAGCGCTAGACTTGGAGTGTTAGATAGTTTTGTCCTTGCCTAGACGTTTTGTTGTTGGCCTGTGAGCCTTTTGAGCGGCCTGTGTGCCTTGACTCTTTATGCTTTGATGAATGGTTTAGTTTTTCCCGCCTGTGCATCTTTTAGTGTTTAAAATGTGGCATAATGCCCCCGTTTAGACTTGTTTCCGGTTAATGTTTATGGTTTATTAGATTGTTTTTCTCTTGCAATTAAGCTTTAAAAAATGGTAAAATTGGGGGTGTTACAGTTGGTTTCAGAGCCAGGTTTGAGCCTAGGATGTTAAGAGTTGGACCTTAAGAACCTAAGTTGAGCTTAGGTTAGTGCTTGTAAGTTGAGACTTTAATGGCACGTTTGGTTCGCGGAATAGGCCTAGAATGACATAGCATTCCCAGTAATAGGCCTATTCCGTTGTTTGGTAAAAGTTTCTATTCCCAGGAATATTGTTCCTGGGAAGGGTCTATTCCCCCTCTAAGGAGAATAGCTATTACTTAGGGGGGCCCCCTGGTATTAACCTATTCCTGAGTCTTCAGGAATAGCTATTTTATTTATTTTCTATTTTACCCTTTTGTTTAACTTAAACCTTAGATTATCTTTTTCTCTTTCTCTTTGTCTTCGAATCTCTCTTCCCCCATTTATATCAAATTGAAGCTTCAAACAAATGAATTCTCCTTCATTTTTTTTTTCTACAAATTAATTAAGCCATCACATCATCAAGCCTCTCAAGCCATTTGCAACAATAATCAAACATGTATGATCTTTGGTTCTCATTCAGAACGTCCTATCATCAATCTGATGGTGGGGATGGAATATCATTGTCGCAACCCTTCCCTGCCTCTCAGAACATCAATATTCCTTTCATCAAGCACATGTTCATTACAATTCAATTTCATATATGTGACTGAAATTCTCAATTGTTTTAAACTGAGTACCTTCCAATTGGACTCTTTATGCAAAATCTTCGAGGCTGTGAGGATAAGCCGATCAAAGATCTCGACGGGAAGAACGGTGCGGAGATTCTGTCCGGCCATGAAATGGGATCTGCGGCGCGATGGGAAGAGTGAGGGAGTCAAATTGTTCTGCTTGTCCTCTTCGGATGAAGAAGAGGGGGAGGGCCGCCGCCTCAGTAGCTGATGCTGCTGTTGAGTTTGAGAGAATGGTCTTGAACGAAATGTGGATTATTTTTCTCATCTGATCTGATATAATAATAATAACAATAATAATAATAATAATAATAATAATAATAATAATATTATTATTATTATTATTATTATTATTATTATTATTATTATTATTATTATTATTATTATTATATATTTTGTATAAGGGTAGTTAGGTCTTTACACATATATTTCATTTCTATTCCTTAAATCAACCAAACACTGGAATAACATTCCTAAAGTCTATTCCTTCACCGAACCAAACAGTATAATACAATTTCTATTCTATTCCTTACCTATTCTATTCCTTAGAGAATAGTATTCATATTCCCTCAAAATTCATTCCGCGAACCAAACATGTCATAAGTTTCTTAGTGTAGCCTCTAAGTGTTTAAGTACCTAAGTATAAGATTCTTAGGACGCACGGTGAGGTTGTGAGTTATCTTTTGTTATTTGTTTAGTTCTCTTATCTTGTTAGCGCTAGTAGTTGTGGTTGTTGCTCTCGGTTGGTGTGAACCTTCTCGGTAAGTCGCCTCGTTCTGGGTTCGTTGAAGTCTTGACGGAGACTGTGGCTAAGAGAAAGAAGACTCGAAGGTCGGCTGTTACAAGGTAGTCAAGTCGTGGTGGTTACAGCTAGGCATGTGGTTAACGCAATGAAGATGGACTACTCTACTCGCAACCTGGAGTCAGCTACATCAATCCCCGTTCAAGCAAGTGACGCCATCTCTGGTACGACATCGTCATCAGTTCTACGCTAATCCTGGAGTTGAAGTCTCAGTTTCGTGTAGCTGAAGTCCGATAAGCAGCAAAAACGTCAATTGGAGTTTGAAGATCAAGACTTGAAGAATCTCACACACGAGGGGGAGTCAAGAGCGGTCGCAGACGCTTTAAGAAGATGTAAACACACGCCAAGAGGTCGTTCATAGATCAACGTGATAGAAGTCTCCAAGAGTTAAGGAGCTAAGAGTCAACCTTGAACCTTTTCTAAAGCACGAAGAGTTGAAGTGTAAGATCGAAGTGTTCAACATAGAAGTAGTCCTACCTACCTTGAAGAAACCAAGATCGGGAAAGTTCGAAGCAACGAACTTTGAAGTAATAAAGATCAAGATGGCCGTATGGGAAAAGCTTGGACCTCTAAGGTACATGGAAGGGAAGAACATCGTTGTTGACAAGGCGCCTGACCCTGTGAAAAGTGAAGAGGTTGAGTAGTAGTTGGTAAATGAGGGTAGCGTTTATCCTAGCGGGCACACCCCGAAAGTGATTGCTAACATGAAAACTTAAAGGAAAGAGTTCGGCATATGAAGGAAAGAAGAAATAACCGAGTTGCAATCAATTGTTGGGGCCGTCAAAGGACTCAACCGACAAGAGTGAATCAAAAGACGGATTTGATCACCTAGTGTTCCTAAGTTGCAAATAGGACTCTATGCAGATGATTTCTGATAAGAGACCTATCATTGATTAAAGCAAGGAAGGAGCGGGAAGTAGCTAATCTTGTATGGGAAGATTAAACAGTAAAATGATAATACTGACAGGAAGGAACTTAAGGACCAGTCCTACTGTTGGACCTTCATAAGCAAGACAAGTTCGTGCGGCAACAAAGTTTTCAGGGAAGACTTACCATTAATCAAGATAAGAAAAGACAAAGTTGATTGTAGCCGACTACCTGATGAAGATTGCAAGGTTACGAACCGTGAATGATTTTTATCCTACGGAGCATTTAGTAAGGACTTGAGTGAATCTTTGAGTAAGGAATCATGTAAGATCTCCAGATGTTGACGGAAAAGCTCTACCGATTGCGTTCGGCTTAATGTTGCAGTTGAGCTCTACGATTCAACCAGCTTTAGATGGTTAACGGGAAAGAATCATACAGATCAAGAAGGCAAGTTGGGAACTTGCGCTATGGATTTAAGAAGGACGTATAAAGGAAGCAAGTCAACTCTCAGTTGCTTGGTCTGTGTGAGATCTTGGGAAGAGTTGGGAAAAGAAGTCTAAAGCTGGGTTTAGCCACCTAGTTGGACAAGACTTGGAGTACTTTGGAAGAGTACATTTGTGATGTACCGTGTGAGTTTTGCTCGGCTGTAACAAAGTTGAAGAAGAAACCAGTGTTTGAAGAAGGGTTTGGGGTGAAGATGTTTGTGATCTCAGCTTATGAAGAGGGTCCGATAAAGATCTTAGCGTTAGAACGCGTCAGTATCAAGGTAAGGAACCCTCAGTTCGTCAAAAGTGCAGTGATCGAAGCGTTAAGTCGAAGAAGCCGCCTGAAGTCGAGAATCCCTAACCCTCCTTAAACCGTTTTTCCTCGCCTTCCCTTGTCAAACCAAATGTCTCTTTTCGAGAAATCCTTCCTATTTCTTCGGCCTCGTTCTCGTTTCATTCTTAATTTGATTCTGTACAGGGTGACAACCTCGTTTTCCTAAGTTGTAACCTTGAAAATCTAGATTTCCTTTCTAATCTACGCTATCCTTGAGCCTAAACCTAGTACCCTTTCGTTAGGAAATCCTTTCAATTCTTTCAAACCTCGTTCTTGATCCCTCACTTCAAACGATTTTGTGGTGGCAACCTTATTTCCTAAGTTGCAACTTTGATGACTTTGATCTTAATCCTAATCAACGTTGCCCTCAAGTTTGGAACCTAAAAAACTTACATTCTCTTTTCCCTTTTTGAACCAAATCTTTCCAAAATTAGTATATATATTTGCCCGTAAAATATTTTCTCTATATATAATATCGTATTTTTGTGACACTCCATCCCCAAAATAATTTTCTAAGCTTCGAGGACGAAGCTTCTTTTAAGGGGGTGAGGATGTAACACCCCGTATTTTCCTAATATAAAACTATAGTCCCGATATTAAATATGTTAATAAAAATATTTATATAGCTATTTATTTTTAAATGGGTTCGAGTTTATTTAGTATGCTGAACTAATATTTTGTACCCAAATGCCTTAAGCCCAAAAGAACATTTTAATTACCTAAAGTCTACCTATTTATTGTAAGCCCAAAGTATATGTATATAAGTATTTTATAGGCTAAAGTTAGTCTTGAGCCCACAAGATTATTTTATATCTAAAATGATATGTATTTTCTATCAAGCCTTAAACCCATCTAGCCTAAGCCCAACCTAGTAAGTTAACCCTACCATCTCTTGTGTGTGTGTTTTTATTGTATCATCCCTCTCCTAAAACTCCAAGCAGCCGTGACCTCAATCCTTAAAAACCAAACACCTCTTCTCCCTCTCTTCCGTCTTCCTCTCTCGGCTAAGCTTCAATGGAGGCATGTTGTTCTTGGTTCTCTTTTCCTTCGTGTTCCTTTATCATCGGCAGCAGCTAGATAGGAATAGGGGGCGGTGGTTCCATATTGTTATCAACAACAACACAAGGCAAAGTTGTGACCTTTCTCCCTTGTTCTTGACGCGGCGATGATCTGAGATGAGCTCCGACGAAGAAGCTGCAGGGGACTCCGGTGACCAGTCTCTCCACCGTCTCCTCTATTCCGGCGAAGCGACAGTGGACCTTGGATGGCGTCAGGCAAGGGGCGGTGATGGCAGTGTATAAAGGTGGCAATGGCTAGGCGCGACGGCGACGGAACCCGGCAGTGGCGTTTCTCCTCCGTTTCCGGCGAGTTAGCATCCCCGGCAAGTGTTGGGCTTGGTGGTAGAGGGCACGCCGGCGGGTGGTGGTAGTACCCGTCTTCCACCGCGGGTGCTTCTTCGTGAAGAAGAAGATGGCAGTGAAGAACGAAGAAGTTGGTGAGCCTCTGCTTCTTGTTGCTTGTTGATTAGTTTGATGTTAAATAGTTTTAGTGTTGTTTAAGTAATAAGAATCATCTTAGACTAGTTGGTTAAGCTTGTGGTTAAGTAGGGCTGTAGTTAAGGTTTGAATCCCTCTAATAATAGCTCTGTTTAGTTTTAATTAATAGTTTATCTTCTTAAGCCCGGTTATTAAATGAATAAGCATGATTAGGTTATTAAAGTTAAGCCTAGCTTAGTTAGTTAAAAGGTATAGTTAATCCTAAGATAGGTTAGGGTTCAAATCCCCTTAGAGTCTATTAATGTTTAAGAGTTAATACCCTCTGAGGTACTCCGAGAAGAGTGGTTTTGCTACGTTTAGTCCTAAACTTTCAAATTGACCACATGTAGTCCTTCGACTTTCAAATTTAACCATTCTTGGTCCAAGTCAACCACCCATGGTCCTTCAACTATTAAATTTTAACCAACCATGGTCCTTTCAAGAGGACCACGACTGGTTAAATTTCGAAAGACTGTTCGCCACTTGGCTACATGTAATAGCCGCCTCTGCATGCGGTGAAATAATCACCACCATGCACAACAGTATTACCATGCAAGCAGCCCGTATAACAGTATGATATTTGGCCATAGTTATTGGTATTAATAATTCCATTGAGTTCGAGAATAAAAGTGATTTAGTTTGCTGCATTTGTGCATGCTATTAGCCTCAATTTATAGAGCCATGAGGAGTGTGAACACAGAGCAAAAAGAGCGAGCGAGTGAGCTAATATAATGTACTATTCTTAAAGTATACAATACGAACCTATTATATCTCTTATTCAAAGCGGGCTATTAGCAAGTTAAGCTAGCTACATGGTGTAAGTAATCGAAATATGGGCCAATGGCATGCATAATGCATTGTATTCTCATCTTTGCAATTTGCCCTCCCAAAACTTTCTAAAACTTTAGTGGGCTGACCTAGCCCTACCTAACTTTCGGGGCCAATTAATTAAACCAACTCGAGAAGTAGGCGTTCGTTATATCGTAGACGCGGTGCACATGCACCGCAGTTAAAAACACAGAAGATTAAGCCACTGGAGCGCGCTAGAACTTGGAGTGTAGAAGTAGATAGTTTCCCTTTCGGCCTGCATGCCACGTTTATGAAATCACACTTTGAGGATATTAGTTAGTTAGCCTGTGCACTTGGGTTCTCTAGCCCAGGTGTGGCATAGCACCCCGAACGCTTGTATTAGTTAGTTAGTTGGTATCAGAGCCTAAGTTTGACCCTAGGATAAAACTCTTAAGACCGGACTTTAGGACATTAAGCTTGAACTCTAGGTAATTAGGAACATAGGACTCAGGAATCTTAGGACGCGCGGTGAGATTGTGAAACCTACACATAACCTCCCCTCACTTTATCCCTCACTAAATTAAGGAACCTCCCCCCTACGCTTACCACACCAGGTAAGGGTGCGAATAGATAAGTTTACTTCCACAACTGGGTAACGTACACTTACCCGATAAATTGCCTCGTCCTAACTCCCGTCAAAAGACTTGACAAGGACCCTGACCAAAGAAAAGGAAGATTTGGATGACTACTAAGAAGAGGCGTTACAGTCAGGACTGCTAAAAGGGACGGACTGCAATACGCACCAACCCAGGGTAACCACGATAACCCCCGAGTCAGACAAATGACATGCACCTTCCGACAAGTTGCCTTATCTCGGCAAACCCGGGTTGCGGCTACAACAAACAGGAAGGAGAACTAGGACACCTATTAAAGTAGCGAAGGAACGACACCATTAGTCGAATCCTTGGGTGCAAGGTAAGTATATCGCGACACCTTGCGACCCCACCACCCCAATTTAAAATATCATCCGCCCTGAAACCCCAGCAGCTTGATACCCCTATTTGTTGAAAACTCCCACCCCGAATCCTTAATTACCTTAAGAGCAAATTCGCAACCGTCATGACCTTGCTCACCCTTTGTTGCGCTTAACCCAAACCCTCGGAAACCCTAAATTGTTATTGCCCTTACTCTAAGTTCATATCCCCACTCCGTTTGGAAACCCTGTTAAAAACCGTAGAGCAGCATAAGGCCCTTACCCTGCCCAGGGGCGTGAAGAACCGACATTCATTGATTCAATAATAAAATAAGTTGTTAGATAGGAATCGGCAAAGTAGGTGGAGGTTACGAATACGTGTCACCCCACCCTTGCACGAAAACCATGAAGGCTTCACGAGAAACCATAGCCTGTACGTACGCCACCGAAGAACGCCATGCGTTGACAAGAGCGGGCAAACAAATGCGTTCAATGTGTCAGGGGCCCTCGCTACAGAAAACATCGTCAAATAGGTGCAACAGGCCGAAGCTCAAGGAGGACATAAAGCCAGATTTTCAAGACTTTTTAAGCTTATATAATAAAGGTAATATCTCATTACATCCCAAAGTATATCATAAGTGTACGGGGTGCTATGCCACACCTGGGCTAGAGAACCCAGGTGCACAGGCTGTCTAACTAATATCCACTGAAACATAATGCATAATATGGCACGCAGGCCGAAAGGGAAACTACTCTACTTCTACGCTCCAGTTCTAGCGCGCTCCGGTGCTCTAGTCCTCTGTGCCTGAAAGCCAAATATATCTGTTCAGCGAGAGATGCTGGTAACCAACTCCAACGCGTTGAAATACAATACATATAGAGATATATATAGATATACGAAAACCATTTTGAGCATGAAGATATATCCTACGAACTCTAGCTTTAAAACCGGGAATGACTCGACAAATAAGGCCAGACACAAGCAACAGTTATAACGAGCATATGCAGTTCACAACAGATAAGGCAGATAAGGCAAAGCATAAACAATGATCATAACCCAACATGAACAGTCCCCAATATAAATCCCATAGTCACATCCCCCAAGACACTCGTAATCACAACTCGTCCATGTCACAACACATAACACACTTTGTTGGCGCCACAGGACCAATCGCATGCCCATACATGAGGGTCAGCGCATATAGCTCTGACACGGCCCCGCAGCACCCTGCCCCGTATCGCAACACGGAGGGGTCGATCGCAACCGACCGATGAACCGCAGCTCATAATAGTGTTTGATCGCAACCAAACAGTGGACCGCAGCCCAAGAGAATGTCATCTGACCGCAGCCAGGAAAAAGGTCGAACCGCAGCTCGTATAGGAACGTTTGATCGCAACCAAACGGTGGACCGCAGCCCAAGAGTATCAATCTGACCGCAGCCAGCTTCTGAACCGCAGCTCAGGATAACCAATCCGATCGCAACCGAATTGGGGTAACACACACACATAACACGTAGCAAGCACATGCAACCCACATTACACATTGGGAAGGGGGAGAAAACGTATAACAAAACCTATGCGTGACCCATCACATACTAAGAATAGTCCTAAGGGGTTCATACTCCTTCCACCTAGGTCAACGGGATACCAATTCAACTAGCATGCAATATAATAGACTCATAAACCTACGAACGGTACCCGAAACATCAAACTAGACATAGGCACGATAAACGGAGTCCGTTGGGACACCACGGGGAACGGGGAACATCAAACAGGGAAGCCGGGATCCCAAGTTGGGGGAATTCCCAGCGGGTAGCCGGTGGGTGGCCGAGGTGAATCCGTTTATGCTTTGCAAAACCCTTCTACCCTTCAGACCCCATTCTTAATCCCATGTTTTAACGATTCCATACAAGTGGCAACCTCACAACCTAAGTTGCAACCTTGAAAACTTGATCCTAATTCCTGAATTCACCGTGTCCTCAAGTTTGAAACCCACTCTCTTAGCCCTGTAAACCTAATCGTTCCCCAAAACCCAACACGCATAGGCGTACAAGTATACAATTTCCCCGTGGAATACCTTCTCTATCGGACCATGGATCTACTCTTGACTCGTTAACCCTGCAATGATTTCCAAGCTTCGGGGACGAAGCTTCTCGTAAGGGGGGGAGAGTGTAACACCCCGTGTTACGGCCTTCAATCCCGGGTTAATTATTTAATTAATCCCGTTAATAATAATTAAATATGATTTAATTATGTTAGGTTTACCTTTAATTAATTAGTTAGGTCCACCCTGAACCGTGGACCCTTGCCCGAATAAGAGTCTTAAGCCTGTTAGGAATAAAGGAAGTAGGCCATTTACTATTCAGATTATGATTAGGATCCTCTTTAATTAATATGGCCCACTATGGACCATGGACCCTTATCCCTAAAGTAAGCCCTAGCCCTATAAGGAATAGAATTAGTAAACCCATACCATTCAGACCCTAACTAGGAGTCTTAAATATATAAATAGGGAACTTAGGAGGCACCCAGAATCTCTACGGAGTGGGGATATGAACTTAGAGTAAGGGCGATGATTCCAATGCTCATAACAATTTAGGGTTTCCGAGGGTTTGGGTTAGGCGCAACAAAGGGTGAGTAAGGTCATGACGATTGTGAATTTGCTCTTAAGGTAATTAAGGATTCGGGGTGGGAGTTTTCAACAAATAGGGGTATCAAGATGCTGGGGTTTCAGGGCGGACGATATTTTAAACTGGGGTGGTGGGGTCGCAAGGTGTCGCGATATACTTACCTTGCACCCAAGGATTCGACTAATGGTGTCGTTCATTCGCTACTTTAATCGGTGTCCTAGTTCTCCTTCTTGTTTGTTGTAGCCGCACCCCGGGTTTGCGATCAAACGTTCCTATACGAGCTGCGGTTCGTCCTTTTTCCTGGCTGCGGTCAGATGACATTCTCTTGGGCTGCGGTCCACTGTTTGGTTGCGATCAAACACTATGATGAGCTGCGGTTCATCGGTCGGTTGCGATCGACCCCTCCGTGTTGCGATACGGGGCAGGGTGCTGCGGGGCCGTGTCAGAGCTATATGCGCTGACCCTCCACCCCAGATTTTCAAGACTTTTTAAACCTTATAATAAAGGTAGAATCTTATAAAATCCCAAGATATAATAGACTCATAAACCTACGAACGGTACCCAAAACATCAAACTAGACATAGGCACGATAAACGGAGTCCGTTGGGACACCACGGGGAACGGGGGAACATCAAACGGGGAAGCCGGGAACCCAAATTGGGGAAATTTCCAACGGGTAGCCGATAGCCACTTTCGATTTGGTCGAGTGGCCGAGGTGAATCCGTCCTCTTTCGATTAATTAATATGGCCCACTATGGACTATGGACCCTTATCCCTAAAGTAAGCCCTAGCCCTATAAGGAATAGAATTAGTAAACCCATACCATTCAGGCCCTAACTAGGAGTCTTAAATATATAAATAGGGAACTTAGGAGGCACCCAGAATCCCCACCACAATAATCTCTCACCACCCAAAGAGTTCCAAGAATCCCCTTAGGAGAAATCAAGAAATCAAGAAAGCTTAAAGAAAGATCCTTCATAGCCAAGGAATTAATTAAGGCTAAGAGGTAACCCATGTCTCAACAAAACCTATTTTCATAGTTATAATTCCCCCTTAGGGTTTCCCCATATTATTGTATATTGGCGAGTTATGATGATTATTATTGGTAATTGATGAGATGATTCCATGGGGATCTTGATGATCTTGATATTGGGAGATTCTTGATAATTATGGTGTTCTTGATAATTATATGGAGTTCTTGATGATTATGTGTTGTTCCTGATAATTGTGTGATGTTCTTGATGCTTATGTGTTATTCTTACCAAATCTTGCAATTAGAAGACGAACAGTATTCTTGTTGATATAAAAGTGATTAGAACCCTAGGTTGTACCGTATGATCTTATTCTTGGGTTATCGGGTGGGGAAATCGCATGTTTGGGTGTTGATTATATTTAGAAAAGCATGATAGGTTATGTGCTGTTCGTTTCTTGTATTTGATTCGTTAATTGGCTACGTATTGTCGTTAATTGCGTTGTAAAGTGTCTAAGCATGGTTTCGGGTTCCACAACGGTTCCCGGGGCGTAAAGTGTGTGAAAAGAGTCAGTGGGGGGTAGGTGGGGGGTAGGGGACCCGCCACCTACCCACGGCCGTGAAACACCGCCCGGCAGCGGGTGGCCGGTGGGCGGGCAGCTGCCCGCCGGCGACCCGCTGCCCGGAACAGTAAAGTCCGGCGGGCAGCCGGCGGGTGGCCCCCCACCCACCGGCTACCCGCTGGAAATTTCCCCAATTTGGGTTCCCGGCTTCCCCGTTTGATGTTCCCCCGTTCCCCGTGGTGTCCCAACGGACTCCGTTTATCGTGCCTATGTCTAGTTTGATGTTTCGGGTACCGTTCGTAGGTTTATGAGTCTATTATATTGCATGCTAGTTGAATTGGTATCCCGTTGACCTAGGTGGAAGGAGTATGAACCCCTTAGGACTATTCTTAGTATGTGATGGGTCACGCATAGGTTTTGTTATACGTTTTCTCCCCCTTCCCAATGTGTAATGTGGGTTGCATGTGCTTGCTACGTGTTATGTGTGTGTGTTACCCCAATTCGGTTGCGATCGGATTGGTTATCCTGAGCTGCGGTTCAGAAGCTGGCTGCGGTCAGATTGATACTCTTGGGCTGCGGTCCACCGTTTGGTTGCGATCAAACGTTCCTATACGAGCTGCGGTTCGTCCTTTTTCCTGGCTGCGGTCAGATGACATTCTCTTGGGCTGTGGTCCACTGTTTGGTTGCGATCAAACACTATGATGAGCTGCGGTTCATCGGTCGGTTGCGATCGACCCCTCCGTGTTGCGATACGGGGCAGGGTGCTGCGGGGCCGTGTCAGAGCTATATGCGCTGACCCTCATGTATGGGCATGCGATTGGTCCTGTGGCGCCAACAAAGTGTGTTATGTGTTGTAACATGGACGAGTTGTGATTACGAGTGTCTTGGGGGATGTGACTATGGGATTTATATTGGGGACTGTTCATGTTGGGTTATGATCATTGTTTATGCTTTGCCTTATCTGCCTTATCTGTTGTGAACTGCATATGCTCGTTATAACTATTGCTTGTGTCTAGCCTTATCTGTCGAGTCATCCCCGGTTTTAAAGCTAGAGTTCGTAGGATATATCTTCATGCTCAAAATGGTTTTCGTATATCTATATATATCTCTATATGTATTGTATTTCAACGCGTTGGAGTGGGTTACCAGCATCTCTCGCTGAACAGATATATTTGGCTTTCAGGCACAGAAGATTAAGCCACTGGAGTGCGCTAGAACTTGGAGTGTAGAAGTAGATAGTTTCCCTTTCGGCCTGCGTGCCACGTTTATGAAATCACACTTTGAGGATATTAGTTAGTTAGCCTGTGCACTTGGGTTCTCTAGCCCAGGTGTGGCATAGCACCCCGAACGCTTGTATTATATCTTGGGATTTAATAAGATTCTACCTTTATTATAAGTTTTAAAAAGTCTTGAAAATCTGGGGTGTTACAGTTGGTATCAGAGCCTAAGTTTGACCCTAGGATAAGACTCTTAAGAGCGGACTTTAGGACACTAGGCTTGAACTCTAGGTACTTAGGAACATAGGATTCAGGAATCTTAGGACGCGCAGTGAGATTGTGAAACCTACACATGACCCCCCTCACTTCATCCCTCTCTAACTTAAATGAACCTCCCCCTACGCTTACCACACCAGGTAAGGGTGCGAATAGATAAGTTTACTTCCACAACTGGGTAACGTACACTTACCCGATAAATCGCCTCGTCCTAACTCCCGTCAAAAGACTTGACAAGGACCGTGACCAAAGAAAAGGTAGATTTGGATGACTACTAAGAAGAGGCGGTGAAAAGACGTTGCATCAAGACGTCAGGACTGCTAAAAGGGACGGACTGCAATACTCACCGACCCAGGGTTAACCACGATAACCCCCGATTAAGACAAATGGCATGCACCTTCCGACAAGTTGCTTTATCTCGGCAAACCCGGGGTGCGGCTACAACAAACAAGAAGGAGAACTAGGACACCGATTAAAGTAGCGAATGAACGACACCATTAGTCGAATCCTTGGGTGCAAGGTAAGTATATCGCGACACCTTGCGACCCCACCACCCCAGTTTAAAATATCGTCCGCCCTGAAACCCCAGCATCTTGATACCCCTATTTGTTGAAAACTCCCACCCCGAATCCTTAATTACCTTAAGAGCAAATTCACAACCGTCATGACCTTACTCACCCTTTGTTGCGCCTAACCCAAACCCTCGGAAACCCTAAATTGTTATGAGCATTGGAATCATCGCCCTTACTCTAAGTTCATATCCCCACTCCGCAGAGCAGCATAAAGCCCTTACCCTGCCCAGGGGCGTGAAGACCGACATTCATTGATTCAATATTGAAATAAGTTGTTAGATAGGAATCGGCGAAGTAGGTGGAAGTTACGAATACGTATCATCCCACCCTTGCACGAAAAACCGTGAAGGCTTTACGAGAAGCCATAGCCGGCATGTACGCCACTGAAGAACGCCATGCGTTGACAAGAGCGGGCAAACCAATACGTTCAATGTGTCAGGGGCCCTCGCTACAGAAAACATCGTCAAATAGGTGCAACAGGTCGAACCTCAAGGAGGACATAAAGCCTTGCTAAGAATTTCATCCTCCAAGGAAGGGATGAAACCCAATAGAACAAGAAAGACTAACCCGAAACCCCGTTGACCCTTAAGAACCCTCGGCAAGGATTAGGAGTCAAGACCTAGGGATTTGACCCACTAACCAACTGGGTCCAGACTTCTGGACCTCCGAGGGGAACGTGCACGGAAACCATCACGAGAATTCCCATGGAAGCCATAGAGACGAAGGGGACTTCGACACGGGAAGAGAAGATCAAACGAAAATCTTAGAATCAAACGAAACCAAGGAAAAGGGATCACCAGTTCGACTGTACGCCACAACCAAGCCCCAAACAGGCATAATCACTCAAAACGAAGAGTCCTTAGCCTCTTTCCCTCCCCTTGCCAATCAAGTACCATTTCGTTAAAGAATCCATCCTATCACTCCAAACCTCGCTCTTGATCCCTCATTACAAACAAACCCGTACAAGGTAGCAACCTCCCTCCCTGTATTACGACCTTGGAGACATCGACCCTATCCGCCCCTCAACTTTGAAACATAGCCCTTGCACTTCTTACACCCCTTTAACCCAGACCAAGAAAACATAGATACATATATATATGTATATCTACCTCTAGAACTCGTGCTTAAGGATCAATGAACATTGTACGATGAGTCATCCTATGTATCCAAGTCCCTTTTATTGTGCACAAGGGCATGGGACTTGTCAGGACATGAATCTGTGCATTTTTGGGGTCTTTCCCGAAGGAATTGACTCTTCCTAGTCACTCTCCCGCGGGTCCCCAACGGGTCCTTGACGGGACCTTGGCGGGTCCTTGGCAGGAGCTTGGCAGGCGGACGACCGCCCACCTCGCGCCCACTGGTACAATGTGCTGATTTCTTAACCCCTCATTTTATTGATTTGTGGCGCACTTGTGTACCTTGATTGATGAATGTGAGTCTTGGGTAAGGAACCATGGACCACCCAAACATAGTGTTCTACGTAAAAGACCTTGACGCACGAGACACCATCGGGAAATCACAATCAATTACATTGCACGAGTAATTGAAGTTGGATCCTACGATACAACCGACTAGGCGTAAAGGATTGCACACACCAAGGAGGCGAGTTGGGAACTCGTGCTAAGAACTCACGAAAACCTTGAAAGTCAAAATTCTAAGGATGGACCGGGACTCCTCCAAACCATGGACATCGTTCGAGCAAATCAGAGGACTCCTTACAAGTTGTATGGAATCAAGAACTACGTAGTCCATGGTGCTAAGCAAAAGGGTGAAGAGCACATTCGCGCCAAGATTTCAAGGGTCATTAAGGACCCACAAGGAAATGAGGTGACTCGTAAAGTCGCCGAGTCATCCCACAACGAGATTTGGTAGCCGACTGCGCTTTAAGAAGAAAAAGGGCACGCAAGGACACCTTCATCATTAAAAATAACACAAAAAGGGCACAACAATGCCGAACCTCGGGTAAGACATGAAGTCTTACTAAGAATTTCATCCACTAAAGAGGAGATGAAATTCAATAAGAAGAGAAATTCAACCCAAAGTCCATCGACTCCCAAGAGACCTTGGGAAGAATTTGGGAAGTGCGCCCTAAGAGATTGGCTTGGTTGACCCAACTTGGTCAAGACCTTGGGCGCATTAAAGAAGTAAGTGATGAATCACCACGGGAAATTCCCTCGAGAAAGAAGAGAAGGATGAAACCTTAGCCTAGAAAGCAAGGTCTAACAAGGATCTTAAAGTCAAGCAAGTACCAACACCAAGGAAGGAGGATCATCAGCTCGTCGACGCATCGTGATCAAAGCATCTAACCAGATTATTCACTTGGGATCAAGAAACCTTAACCCATCCTAGCCGAATTCCTTTCCCTCCCTCGGAAAATCGGCCCCCTCCTTATTGCAAAACCCTTCTACCCTTCAGACCCCATTCTTAATCCCATGTTTTAACGATTCCATACAAGTGGCAACCTCACAACCTAAGTTGGAACCTTGAAAACTTGATCCTGATTCCTGAATTCACCGTGTCCTCAAGTTTGAAACCCACTCTCTTAGCCCTGTAAACCTAATCGTTCCCAAAAACCCAACACGCATAGGCGTACAAGTATACAATTTCCCCGTGGAATACCTTCTCTGTCGGACCACGGATCTACTCTTGACTCGTTAACCCTGCAATGATTTCCAAGCATCGGGGACGAAGCTTCTCGTAAGGGGGGGAGAGTGTAACACCCCGTGTTACGGCCTTCAATCCTGGGTTAATTATTTAATTAATCCCGTTAATAATAATTAAATATGATTTAATTATGTTAGGTTTACCTTTAATTAATTAGTTAGGTCCACCCTGAACCGTGGACCCTTGCCCGAATAAGAGTCTTAAGCCTGTTAGGAATAAAGGAAGTAGGCCTTTTACTATTCAGATTATGATTAGGATCCTCTTTAATTAATATGGCCCACTATGGACCATGGACCCTTATCCCTAAAGTAAGCCCTAGCCCTATAAGGAATAGAATTAGTAAACCCATACCATTCAGGCCCTAACTAGGAGTCTTAAATATATAAATAGGGAACTTAGGAGGCACCCAGAATCCCCACCACAATAATCTCTCACCACCCAAAGAGTTCCAAGAATCCCCTTAGGAGAAATCAAGAAATCAAGAAAGCTTAAAGAAAGATCCTTCATAGCCAAGGAATTAATTAAGGCTAAGAGGTAACCCATGTCTCAACAAAACCTATTTTCATAGTTATAATTCCCCCTTAGGGTTTCCCCATATTATTGTATATTGGCGAGTTATGATGATTATTATTGGTAATTGATGAGATGATTCCATGGGGATCTTGATGATCTTGATATTGGGAGATTCTTGATAATTATGGTGTTCTTGATAATTATATGGAGTTCTTGATGATTATGTGTTGTTCCTGATAATTGTGTGATGTTCTTGATGCTTATGTGTTATTCTTACCAAATCTTGCAATTAGAAGACGAACCGTATTCTTGTTGATATAAAAGTGATTAGAACCCTAGGTTGTACCGTATGATCTTATTCTTGGGTTATCGGGTGGGGAAATCGCATGTTTGGGTGTTGATTATATTTAGAAAAGCAAGATAGGTTATGTGCCTTTCGTTTCTTGTATTTGATTCGTTAATTGGCTACGTGTTGTCGTTAATTGCGTTGTAAAGTGTCTAAGCATGGTTTCGGGTTCCACAACGGTTCCCGGGGCGTAAAGTGTGTGAAAAGAGTCAGTGGGGGATAGGTGGGGGGTAGGGGACCCGCCACCTACCCACGGCCGTGAAACACCGCCCGGCAGCGGGTGGCCGGCGGGCGGGCAGCTGCCCGCCGGCGACCCGCTGCCCGGAACAGTAAAGTCCGGCGAGCAGCCGGCGGGTGGCCCCCCACCCACCGGCTACCCGCTGGAAATTTCCCCAATTTGGGTTCCCGGCTTCCCCGTTTGATGTTCCCCCGTTCCCCGTGGTGTCCCAACGGACTCCGTTTATCGTGCCTATGTCTAGTTTGATGTTTCGGGTACCGTTCGTAGGTTTATGAGTCTATTATATTGCATGCTAGTTGAATTGGTATCCCGTTGACCTAGGTGGAAGGAGTATGAACCCCTTAGGACTATTCTTAGTATGTGATGGGTCACGCATAGGTTTTGTTATACGTTTTCTCCCCCTTCCCAATGTGTAATGTGGGTTGCATGTGCTTGCTACGTGTTATGTGTGTGTGTTACCCCAATTCGGTTGCGATCGGATTGGTTATCCTGAGCTGCGGTTCAGAAGCTGGCTGCGGTCAGATTGATACTCTTGGGCTGCGGTCCACCGTTTGGTTGCGATCAAACGTTCCTATACGAGCTGCGGTTCGTCCTTTTTCCTGGCTGCGGTCAGATGACATTCTCTTGGGCTGCGGTCCACTGTTTGGTTGCGATCAAACACTATGATGAGCTGCGGTTCATCGGTCGGTTGCGATCGACCCCTCCGTGTTGCGATACGGGGCAGGGTGCTGCGGGGCCGTGTCAGAGCTATATGCGCTGACCCTCATGTATGGGCATGCGATTGGTCCTGTGGCGCCAACAAAGTGTGTTATGTGTTGTGACATGGACGAGTTGTGATTACGAGTGTCTTGGGGGATGTGACTATGGGATTTATATTGGGGACTGTTCATGTTGGGTTATGATCATTGTTTATGCTTTGCCTTATCTGCCTTATCTGTTGTGAACTGCATATGCTCGTTATAACTGTTGCTTGTGTCTAGCCTTATCTGTCGAGTCATCCCCGGTTTTAAAGCTAGAGTTCGTAGGATATATCTTCATGCTCAAAATGGTTTTCGTATATCTATATATATCTCTATATGTATTGTATTTCAACGCGTTGGAGTGGGTTACCAGCATCTCTCGCTGAACAGATATATTTGGCTTTCAGGCACAGAAGATTAAGCCACTGGAGCGTGCTAGAACTTGGAGTGTAGAAGTAGATAGTTTCCCTTTCGGCCTGCGTGCCACGTTTATGAAATCACACTTTGAGGATATTAGTTAGTTAGCCTGTGCACTTGGGTTCTCTAGCCCAGGTGTGGCATAGCACCCCGAACGCTTGTATTATATCTTGGGATTTAATAAGATTCTACCTTTATTATAAGTTTTAAAAAGGACGCCGTTTTTTTTAGTAAAGAAACGGCTCACCGTTACCGTTAACGGAGTCCGCATACTTGGTGTATTAAACACCAACGGACATTACGGTATATCTAAACTAACATTGCCTCACGTATTATTTTTATATTATCAAATGAAACTGCAGTTATATCAAAATGATACTGTAGTTGTGGTGAAATGAAACTGCAGTGTATATAAAATGAAACTGAATAACATTTCACATATTTGAGTATATATTGTACAATGAAGCTGTAATTATATCAAAATGATCATGTAGTTGTGTTTTAATCGAACTATAGTGTATATAAAATAAAATTAAATAACATTTTCACATATTTGAGTCTATAAATATCGAATGAAACTGTAGTTATATCGAAATGAAATTTTAGTTGTGTTGAACTGAAACTGCAGTGTATACAAAATAAAACTAAATAACAGAGTTACTTTTTTGTGGAAGGGTGCGGAACGGCAGAAAACGGATGTCATTTCTTTTTATTTAACAAAACGACGTTGTTTTGATGCGCGGTGCATAATCAATTATGCAACGATTATGCAATGCGGGGCACGATATAATTTGCCAGAGGTAGTTAGGCACAATCAATGGGAAATCGACACATGAGCTATGGGCTAACTGAAGAAAGTCTCTACCTAGTTAAAAAAAACGCCTTACAGTTCATTGAAATAAATTAATTAATAACAACGTAACTTTAGATAAAATGTCAGAAGTTTAAGGAGGGTGTATTCGATACAGATTTTTAAAAAGTTTTAATGACATTTAACAATTTTCAAAGTTTGGTGGTATTCAATTTAGACTTTTAAAGAGTTTTTAAAAGTCTACCGGTATTCGATTCAGATTTTTCAAAAGTCTTTAAAAGTATACTGGTATCCGTTTCAGCCTTTTATAGAGTCTTTAAAAGTTTACTGGTATTCAAATATTTATCAACTTTCATAGACTCTATCAAGATAGGATTTTTCTAGACTTTTTCTTCATTAATATAAATAGATGAAATCCCACCCTCCAACCACAAACTTTTCAATTTTCTCTACAGACTTTTTTCCTCTATCTAAATCAGACAATTTTTTTTTTTTTATCAATTTCCAGTACGTTTCAAATTTTTCATAATACTATAAATTGTAACTTTATTATTATTATTATTATTATTATTATTATTATTATTATTATTATTATTATTATTATTATTATTATTATTTATTCAATTTTGTGTTTGCTGCGAACAGCAACAAGAAATTTCTTGTTGCTGTTCGCAGCAAATTTGCTTGCTGCGTGTTCATAGCAAGCTTGCTATTCGCAACAGCGAACATGCTGCGAACAACAAAAATCTGCTGCGAACAGCATCAAGCGCATCAGATTTTAAATCTGCTTAAATCTGACCAGCATATCGAACTCTTCATTAAAATATAATCTATTTTTGTGACAATCAATATTTATTTTGTATATTTTTTAAAATGCATTAATTTATTTATGATTTATATAAATATATTTTTGTACGTAAATTATAAATAATGTATTAATAGAAATTATGGAATGTTTGTAAGGTTGTATTCAATTTAGAATTTTAATGACTTTTGTAGACTTTTTAATATGAAAAGGTTTTTAAAAGTCTATAAATATTTGTCTTATGGATTTTTAAAGACTCTTACAAAGTTGATGAAAGTTTAAAAGATTCTAGGAAAGTCTACAAAATCTCTATAAAAGTCATTTAATTTAAAATCCACCACTTCAAAAGTCATTTAAACTCTTTAAAAGTCTGGATTGAATAGACTCCCCTAAGTATTAGTGATATATAAAAAATAATTGACAATTAGTGCAAAAAAATGAAGAATTGGTGAGTGCATTCGTTGAGAAAGATAAAGAGGAGTTGGAAATGGGGAGAATGGTGCTTGCAGAGTAGAGTTCCGGTGCCTGAAACGCCGACGTTTTGAATACCAAATTAAAATTAAAATAAAATAAAACTTATAACCCTACTAGGATAAGTGAAAATTCTCCTCAGACGTTTTGAAAACTCACTCCAGAGCGCTCAACGCAAACACTCGCAAGATGAGGAATGAGATAATTCACTGACAACCGTAAAGAGTACAAGTGAGAGATATAAGCATAACAGAAGAGTCCTAGAGTACTACAACTCCTAACACTCCCCCTCAAGCACAAGGCTGGTGAGGCACCACATTGAGCTTGGAACGAAGAAATGCAAAACGCACACCCGAGAGAGCCTTAGTGAAAATGTCTGCAAGTTGATCCTTCGTGGAAATAAAATGAACCAGAATCTCCTTCTTTGTCACCTTGTCACGGACAAAGTGGTAATCAATGTCAACATGCTTCGTGCGAGCATGAAAGACAGGATTAGCGGACATGTACGTAGCCCCTAAGTTGTCACACCATAACTTAGGAGGCGTGGGAAATGACAAACCGACTTTCTTCAACAACGACACCAACCACGTTACCTCAGCAGAGACATCCGCCAAAGCCTTATACTCGACCTCAGTCGAGGAGCGTGCCACAGTACGCTGCTTACGGCAAACCCAAGAGACCAAATTACCACCTAAAAACACAGCAAACCCGCACATGGACTTTCGATCGTCTAGGTTACCAGCCCTGTCGGAATCCAAGAAAACACGAACATCAAAAGAGGAAGACTTCTGAATACGAAGGCCATAATGCAAGGTCCCTTTAACATACCTGAGAACCAGCTTCAGCATGCTCCAGTGCGCAGTAGTCGGGGCATGCATAAACTGACAAAGCCTGTTAACTGCAAAAGACAAATCCGGGCGAGTCATCGTAAGGTATTGCAACGCACCAGCAAGACTTCGATAGTGAGTCGGATCAGCATATGGCACATCATCATCATCTGCAGAACTCCGAACCAATGAAAAAGAGTAGCTAAGGGCTTGCAGTCCACCATGTCGGCTGCTTCAGTATATCACATATAACGCCGTTGTGACAAGACCATACCACTTGTTATCGGGACAGTCTCAATCCCAAGAAAAAAGGACGGAGAGCCTATACACGGCGGGAATCGGAGACCATCACTAAGATGTCGTCGACATAAACCAAAAGATAAAGATGCACGCCATCACGAGCATACATAAATAATGAAACATCAGTTTTTGATACACAAAAACCAACAGAAACCAAAAAGACATGTAGACGAGTAAACCAGGCACAAGGTGCTTGCTTCAGGCCTTAAAGAAAGCGCTGCAACAAACACACGTGCGTAGGGTGAGTCTTATCCTCATAACTGGGCGGCTGCCGCATGTAAACTGTCTCATCAAAATTTCCATTGAGAAATGCATTGTGGATGTCAAGTTGCCTGCCCGACCAATCCCGCGAAACAGCCTATGAGAGAAAAAGCCGAACCGTAGTCGGTTTCACCACCGGACTAAAGGTCTCTAAAAAATCCTGTCCGGCAACCTGGTTGAAACCCTTAGCCACAAACTGAGCCTTGTGGTGCTCCACTAAGCCGTCAGCCTTTCGCTTGGTGCGAAAGACCCATTTACAGCCGACAACATTCTTGTCGGGAACTTTGGGTACCAACCGCCAAGTATTATTAAGAAGAAGAGCGTTAAACTCAAGATCCATGGCTTCCAGCCATTTAAGATACAACACGGCCTGCGAAAAACAAGTCGGTTCCAGAACCACAGCATGTGCAACCAACGCAAGAGGCTCTGTAGATGCACGGGACCGATCGCGAAGAACCATGTAGTGCGACCGCACTTCACCGCGCCTTGTCTTCGCCCCATAGATGAGGAATGAGATAATTCACTAATAACCGTAAAGAGTACAAGTGAGAGATATAAGCATAACAGAAGAGTCCTAGAGTACTACAACTCCTAACACGCAGAACACTCAGAGTCCAGAACGCCGTCGTCGTGCAAACGTCGTCGTGCAGAAGAAATCCTTCGTCGTCGCCTCCTCCTCCTCGTGCAGTAGAGGTAATTCTTTAATTATTCTTTGGCTTTGACTGATTTGTGGAACCCTCCTGAGAAATTATTAAATTTGAACCCTAATTTCTTATGAATAGTGTGTTGAACCCTAATTTCTTATTAAATTTGAACCCTAATTGAGTGATTTTTATCTTTTCATATTTTTTTATGTGGTCATTAAGTTATACACTATACTTGATCACTCGTATTAAATTTGCGTAAAGTTAAAGTAGGAAGTAATTCTAGAGAAAAGAGTATATTGTTGTGTATCTTTAGATATGCAGTAATTGGAAAAATAAGCACATAGTGCATGTGAAAAATGAGATGCCTACAGTAGTGTTTGTGATGAGATGAGATGCCTTCAACTCAGAGTATAAATCCTTCAATAAATTTGTTATGGGTATAGAAGGTTAAACTAACTTACAATCTTGATGTTATGAACTTATAGTCATATAGAGTCAATCTTATTACTACACAGATAAAACAACTAATTTTGCAAACTTAAGTTTTTTAGGGCAATAGTTTAAAAGTCATAGTTGTTGGATTTCATAGAGAGAGAACTGGGAAATGAATCTTGAATTGAGGTTTGAAAGCTTGAGTCCTACAGAGAGTTTGAGAGGCTTATATACATTCTAGCTACTGGAAGCAGTTTACAGAAACAAAAAGCTAACAACTACTAACTAGCTTTAACAAACTTCTTTAGCTTTGTTTTGTATGATCAGCTATATCTGTTGCCCCCCCCCCCCCCCGCAAGCTGGAAGGTACATATTATGTAATTGCAGCTTAGAAATGAAATCATGAAAAGTGGCTTGAGCATGAGGCTTGGTAAGGACATCTGCAAGCTGATTGGATGTGGATACATGTAGTAGCTCCCTTCTATAGTTTTTCCCTTACCAAATGACAGTCTATTTCAATGTGCTTTGTTCTCTCATGAAAAACAGGGTTCTCAACTATAGCAATAACTTACTTATTCTCACAATATAACAAAGCTGGAGGATTCTCAGTTATCCCCAAGTCTTGCAGAAGATACAACAGCCATTGGACCTCACAAACTATTGAGGCTAAAGCTCTATACTCTGCTTCAGAAGAACTCCTAGAGATTGTGGCCTACTTTTTGGACTTCCAATTGACTAGTGAAGTGCCAAGGAATGTGTAGAAGCTAGTGACAAACCTCCTGGTGTCAGGACAAGCAGCCTAGTCTGAATCAGTGAACCCTTTTAGTTGCAATAATGAGTGTGCTGAGAAGAAGAGACCTTGTCCTGGGGCTGCTTTGATATATCTTAGAATCTTGTGAGCTGCTTGCATATGTAGATTAGTAGGGCAGTCCGGGAATTGAGATAGTTGTTGAGTGGCATAGCTAATATCAGGCCTTGTAATAGTTAGATACAATAATTTTCCCACAAGTCTTCTGTATTAGGATGAATCTTCAAGTCTTTCCCCAGTGTCTTTACTGAATCTAATTGATGTGATCATGGGGGTTTTTGCTGGCTTGCAATGTATGAAGTGTGTTTCTTCAAGCAATTCTAATGTATATTTTCTTTGTGTCATGGAAATACCTGACCTGTTTCTTGCAATCTCTAATCCAAGAAAGAACCTTAAAGGACCTAAATCTTTGATGTGATAGACATTGTCTAAGTGCCTTTTAATCTGCTGAACTTGATCTAAATCAGGACTTGCTATCACTACATCATTAACATACATAAGTAGAGCAACAAAACTATCTTTTTGTCCTCTAAGAAATAAGGAAGGATCAGATAAAGCTTGCCTGAACCCCATATGCAGTAATTCTTGAGTCAACTTTATGTTCCACTGCCTACTTGCTTGTTTTAAGCCATATAGGCTCTTCATTAATCTGCATACCTGGCCAGGTCTTTGGGGAGAAAATCCAGGAGGGAGTTATATAGATTTCTTCAACTAGGTCCCCATGGAGGGGAAGGCATTGTTGACATCTAACTGGTGTAGGGTCCATCCTTTGATTGCAGCCACTGCCAATAGCATTTTGATGGTAGTTATTTTGGCAACAGGACTGAAAGTATCCAAGCAATCTAGGCCAGGAGTTTGTGTGTACCCTTTTGCAACCAGCCTAGCTTTATGTCTTTCAATAGTGCCATCGGCCTTAAGTTTGGTATTGTATACCCAGTTGCAGCATATGGGCTCCTTATTGGGAGGAAGTTCTGCTAAAATCCATGTGTTGTTGGCTTGTAGAGCATTGATCTCATCTTGCATAGCCTTCTTCCAGCAGTCCTTTTTGATGGCTTCATTATATATATTGGGTTCTTTGACTACCAATGCATTAACAGCAAATGCCTTAAACTTTTGAGATAAACTGTTGTAAGAGAGAACCTCAGAGATGGTGTGAGGAGATGTCCATTTCACAGTAGCATTCTGACAAGTATAATCACTGAGATAGGTGGAAATATTTCTGATTCTAGTGGATCTCCTTGGTTGAGGTTCATGTGCTAATTCTGCAGGTGGTTATTCTATTTGGGCTGATGGCCCTGACTGTTTATGGTCATGATTGTCATTCTGCACTTAATGATGGCTCCTTGGATTGCTAATTGCTTCCTGCACTTGCTCACCAGAATCTGAGTAGCTTATTCCTTCAGAAGGTAGAACCAGATCATTTTCAAGGTTAGCTTCACCAATCTGGTTATTCTGGCCTTGTTGAAATGGAAATGAACCTTCATAGAAGCAGACATCTTTAGATAAAAAATAAAAAAAATAAAAAAATAAATAAAAAACTTCTTTAGTTTGTAAATCATACAACTTATACCCTTTTACCCCATTTGCAAAGCCTAAGAAGATGCATTTTTTGGCTCTTGGATAGAGTTTGCTTCTTTGGCAGCTGGGAATTATAGCAAAGGCTATACAGCCAAATACCCTGAGGTGTTGGTATTGTGGCATCTTACGAAAGAGGACTTGATAAGGTATGTTGTTGTTTAGAGCAGCTGATCCGTATATTAATTACATAGACTTCATGCAAAATGCAGTCACCCCAGAAGACCTCAGGTAGGTGAGCTTGAATTTTGAGGGCTCTTGCCACAGCCAAGATGTGGCCATGTTTTCTTTCAACAACGCTATATTGTTAGGGAGTATAAACACAATATGTCTGATGAATGATCCCTTTGCTGTGATAGAATTCTTTTAGTATGAAATCTTTTCCATTATCAAACCTCAAGCACATAACATTTAATACCAAAGGTTGGTATAAAATGACTCAAAGGTTGTAGAATGGATCAGCCTAGCAGTCAAAAACAGTTAACCCAGTTGGGCAACGTGTTTTAATACCAAAGGTTGGTATAAACTGACTCAAATAGGCTACAGGCTCTGATACCAATTGTTGGTCCCAAAAGAGATAAGGTGAAAGTCTAGAGGGGGGGGGGGGGGGTGAATAGACTTTCAAACTTTTTCGCACAGCACAACAATTGCTAAGCCAGAGATAAACCAAAACTCTTAACTAGATTGTTAGAGTATGGTGCACAGCGGAAATAAATAAACATAAAGTGTGTGTGAGATTGTGTGAGCAGTATATCTCGTGTAGAGCGAATATGTAAAGAGCAGTAAGTAAAGAAAGCAGTAAAGAACACAAGACAATTATAGTGGTTCGCGAGGTGGTGTAATCCCCCTACTCCACTTGCTCTTATCTCCAAGAGCAATTCACTATATCTACCACTCCTTGGTTCCAAGATACAATGAATTTCCGTGATCTAGTGCTTTGATCACAAAGCTCGCACTAATCACGCCCAGTGACACCACACTGCTGCTTCGGGTTTCATGTCGCCGCGCTACTATCCCAGGATTTCACGACTCCGCGTTACTTTCCCCCCGTCTTCCACACTCCGGTAGAAACGTATCCCGTGATCTAGTGTTTTGATCACAAAGCCCGCACTAATCACGCCCAGTGCCTCCGACACTGCTGCTTCGGATCTCACAGCTCCGTGTGACAATCCAGGATTTCACAGCTCCGTGCTACTTTCCTCCCTTCTCTTGTTTTGCTCCAAAACAAGTGTTGTCTTGCTTCCAACTTCTGAGACTCTGTAGATGATCTTCAATGATGCACAGGTCTCTTTGATGAAGATAAACACTCTGGAATGATTTCTCTTGAATGCTCTGAGTGTTTTCTCTCAAGTAAAGCACTTGATATTTTTGCTCTGCTTTGCTCTGTTTAAGAACTCTCAGAATATTTCTCTTTTGAAGCTCTCTGAGTTCTTTTTCTTTTCTCACTTCTCACTTGAAGATTTTTGGTATGCTCTGTACCGAATGAGATTTTTGCTCTATGCTCTTTCAAGCTTAATTGCTCTATTCGATCTCCTTGAAGAGTTCGTATTTTATGCTCTTACTCTCTTATCTGCTCTACACTTCCCCATTCTTCAAGTCTTCATATCTTCATCATTTTATAGCTGGTAATGAGAATCTGTCCGTTGGAAAGAGACGCTCTCATTTTTGAAGTCTTGTATCTTTTTGTCAGAGATCTTATCTTATCTTCTGCAAAGATGTCAGAAAGGATAAGCTAGCCGTTGTTAGAGCTTCATCTCCATGTAAATGGGTTCTCAAAATTCATCTGATATTTCCTCTGGTTTTACGTTGAGTGGGAATATCTGGGTGTAGAACGGCTTCTCTGATTAGCTTTGAAGTGGTCCTTGTATCTTTGGGATTTAAAAATATTCATTAATTTAATCCCATACTAGTTAAACTAGTATTTTTCCTCGTGAGAATATTTTCACTGTAAGTTCATCTTCATCTTCTTCATTCTCACGTTTGGGTGTTCTCAGACTTCAAACTGGCTTTGAACTTCCACCCAATTTGAATTTCTCCTTTGTAATTGACACCCAATTTCAATTGGCTTGTAATTGGCACCCAATTTGAATTTCTCCATTGTAATTGGCTCCCAATTGACTTTGTCTTGCAATTGGCTCCCAAACTTCTCCTGATTGCATCCCATACTACAACCTCAATTGGCTCCCAATTTCAATTCTTCATTGGCTCCCATCTTGAAAAGTTTCACATTGGCTCCCAATTTCAATTCTTCATTGGCTCCCATCTTGAATTGATTCCCATGTGAAACTTGCTCCCAATTTCAATTGATTTCAAATTCTCTATTCTTCATTGGCTCCCATCTTGAATTGATTCCCATGTGAAACTTGCTCCCAATTTCAATTGATTTCAATTTCTCTAAATCGGCTCCCAATTCCAAGTGCAATTGCATCTCAATTGCCACCCAAGTGAAAGTGAAATTGCTTCCCAATTTCCACTCAAAGCTTAAACTAGCACCCACCCAAGTGAAAGTGAAATTGGGCAGATTAATTTAATTTGGCTTCTCAAATTTTACCGTGTAAAATAATTGATGGTAAGTTTTGAACCTGAGCCATTTCGCATAATATATCAAGTATCATCCACTTCGTCCGTACAGCTATTGATTAAATCTCCAATCATATTTGATGTACCCCTTTCTTTCAATAGATGGTTGATCTCCAAGTCAATTTCATGCATTCTTCCAATATTAATTTTCTTCACGAAAATTCTTCTGGGATATTTCTTTAAGTAGTAGCGACGTGAATATTGTATCATTCATCTTCTTCTTTAATTTGTCATTTTCTCCAGACAAATTCTTGATTTTCGGCTTTATATCTTCTTCTTCTATTTTCATCCATCTTCCTCTGTTTTTCTCTTTTCATATTTAAATAATTTCCCGATCATGGTCTAGGACTTTACTAGACCTAAGAAATAAAATTGGGGGATCTACAAATACATATTTGGCATATCAAAACCATTACACTTTATTCCTAACAATTTCCCCCCTTTTGATAATGCCAAAACCTATACTCAGTCATTGGCTTTAAGTCTTTGAAAAATAATCTTTTTACTCAATTTTATTTGACAAAGCCAAGATGAGTTTAACAATGGTTTTCTAGACACAATCAAAAGAAAACTTGTGAATTAAATTTTTGACAAGCTCCTAAACGCATCTTGAATTTTTTTTTTTTATTATTATCATCAGATTTTTAATTAATTTTGTCGTGCGTTTGACATATTTCTTGCCTTTTAATTCACGAAAGTCTAATTACATTAAACAAATAAAAGAAAAGACTCAAAAATAGACTATAGGAAATTATTATTGAGGTATTTCGAATTTATAGAGAAAAACGCAACAGAGGTTCGAAAATAGAAAATATTAGCTTAAGAGAATTTTCAGATTACCTTCTGGGTTTCTTCACACTAGAGTCTTTCTTCAAAATTTCCTTGACATGTTCTCTGAGCTTGAAGAAATCATCTTTGAACTTTGCATTCTGAAATTTCTTTGTAAGCTGTCCGGCCATGTAATGTCCATAAGCTTCTTTGATATTGTTGCCCGGAAGAACTCCGTTTTCCCACCATAAGACACATTCTTCGAAGCTTCTTTCTTCTCCAAGATTCATGCCCATATTTCCAGTGAAATCCCTTAGTTCATACCACATCTCGGTTCTTTTCCTTTTGCCTTCTTCTTCTTTATTTTTCTCCGAGATCCATTGGGTTTGATCGGCTGCATGCCATTTCTTGATCATGCTTGGTAAATTTTCCTTGGTCCATATTGTTGTCTGAGTGGCGGTACCCTTAGAGCATTCGAACCAGCCACGCTATTCAGCAACCTTTGATGTACTCGTACCAAGACTAGGATTCGTGAACTGAGCAAAACCAATCTGAGATGGTCCTTGTGAGGATTGTCCGCGGTTTCGACCTCTACCTTGAGTAGACATTACTGGCTGTTGTTGACTTCCAAGAATAAATTCTTGTTGTTACAAAGCCAAGTGACTGAGAATTTCTTCCCCCCCCCCCCCCCCCCCCCCCCCCTTTTGGCGTTATCAACCAAAAATGCAAGGGTCTTAAAATCTCGGTCTTGGTTTGCCTTCACAGTTTCAACACTGTTGTGTGTTTCAATGGAAACGGTTTGCACGTTGTCAAGCTTGTTTGTTGTAACTGCGAGTTAAGCTTCAAGTTTGTTGATTCGGCTTCTTGGTCTTGAATTGCTTTGATCTGTCTCAAGTGACGTTCGTTATTAATCTTTTCAGCTGCTTCTCGTTCCTTCTTCATGAGCTGAATCACTTCAAGTAAGCCTTTTGTCAATTCTCCTTTCAAAATTCTTTCTGCTTTGTCAATCTGGGTCTTCAAAATATTTTGATGCTCCATTAATTCCTTCAGATTGACTCGTGTATCCATGTGTTGTTGATCCATCTTTTGATTTTGTTCAACCAACTTTTCTCCAATTGTTTGACAAACAACATCACTGGATTCAGCCACTTTGGCAAATAAGGATGAAAATATGCCATCATCTTGATCATTCATCTGCACAAAGTTTTGAGGGGATCCGAATGGACTTCTATTCGGATCTGTGAGAACAACTGTATCAATAAGTTGCATCCCTTCTTCTTCAGGTGATTCGACTTCTTGATTGAGATCACCAACTTGTTCTTCTAGGACTTCTGTTCCCGTGTAGTTGTCTGCAAATAATTCTTTATTTTCTAGAACAGGGTCCATGGTAGGCATGGTAGACTCGGTATGGTGTACTGGCAATACACTGGATAAATCCTCTGTGATTTGTTGTCTACTCTCAGTAGCAACTTCTACTGCAACTTCAACTGGTATATCTCTTCTTCTTTCTTCTGACACTTCTCCTCTTAATCTTTTCTTCTTTTATCCCTTTTTGTAGCCATAAAATTTTTAATTTCTTTTTATTCTTTCTTCTCCCTTTTTTTCTTATTTTATTCATATAATTTTTTGTGTATCTTTTTGGCTACGAAACTTGTTCTTTTTATATACCGTAGGGATTTTCATTTTGTAAGAGAAAGAGACAGAGAAAAACAGAGATAGACAAAACCAGTAGCAAAAACATCCCTTTTTCATTATTTATCTCCTTCTTAGGGAGAGAGAAAGAGATAACATTTTTGGATCAGGTCACATCACATATTCAGGCTTCATCAGCAGAGAGACCAGCGCCGTGATTAGTCTCAAGATCAGCATGCGGTGGAGACGGAGAGCTTGATTTCAGAGTATAGACTAATCCGGGTTCCATTGAGAGTTGAGCAGATCGCTTGAAGCTGCGGGTTAGAGGACAAGAGGACAGTGGTGATGGCGTCGAGCGTCGTAGCTGCACTGCTGAGACTTTCGGACCTTTTTGAACTTGATCCTTGGTCGGTGGTTGTCCTTCCTCTTCTTCAGAGAATAGGATGAGAGGATCGCTAGGTGTGTCTCCAACTTCATGTCCTCCATTTGCAGCACGTCGAGCTCTCAGCATCACTTGTCTTGCTTGCTCGGCCACTCTCCTGGAAGATCTTCTCTTTTCTTGATTCTTTGGAGGCATCGAAGCCTGCAAAAAAAATATATACAAACAAAATAAATCTCCACACAGATTTGTTTGCTTCAGGTCCTAATTTATAGGCCTAGGAAGGTGCTAGAACCGTGTGTCCTAATGATGAAGAGGTTGAAAGGTTTTCTCTGGATATAGCCGACGTTTGGTTTCAAAAGGTGTGATGAATGCTTTCATGACTTTTCATTGGTCGAGAAAGCGGTGGATGTGATGGGTAGCGGTTTCTAGGAGATTTAATGAGGGATTAGGGTGACGATTTGAGAGAGAAAGAATTGGTTGGAGAAAGGTGCTGATATAGGAGAGGATTATGGGGGGGGGGGGGTTTAGGTTGGGTGGAGGTTTAGAAAGGGTAGGAGTTTATGGGTGGAGGTTTGATTCCCAATTAAACTCTAATTTTTCTCCTTTATCTCCTGATTTCCTTCTCAAATTCGTGTACAACAATCATAATAACACTCAAACATCTCGTTAGTAGCAAAAATTACTCCACAAATAATTAATCACACATACCAATTATATTAAACTCATACACGGTAATTTCCAATAAAAAATTAAACACATTTTGAAAACTAACAAAATTAACATTCATATTCCAATTAACATTTAGAAACATCTTTATAATTAGCACACAAATCAGATTTCAAAATATTTTAGAAACTAACAAAAATATTAACTTCTAGATTTCTAAAACATTTTATTGCAAATTATATCACATATACTGCATATATACGAAACACATATACAATTAACACATTAAATCACATTTTGCACATAACACATATATATTTTTAAACAAACACGGTAAATCACTTTTTAGAGCAAATTGTTCATGCAAACAAGTTAGTTAATTTACAGAAACATGAACACATACTCAAAAACTGATTAACACATTAAAACATGCAATTTTAAACATCTTATCAAATAAATCACGAATTGCAAATTTTATCAAATTAATTTGCATGGCATATGATCTCATGTTAAATAATACATGCAAATACACAATTAAATTCCTAACACATATTGCAATTTTATCACATAAAAATTTCGAATAAAAACATGCATATAAACACATAAAACAATTTATTCATATAAAACAATTTATTTTGAGCACAAGTATCATTTTAAATTGAGAGATTAAGTTCAGTGATACTTGGCTCATTTCGATCATTCCCAACTCGTGCCTTAAGGTAGAAAATCTCGTTTCGCATAAAGGCTTCGTGAGAATATCAGCAACTTGGTTTTCCGTAGGGATATATTCGATCTTCAGATTTTTCTTTTCAACGTGATCCCTTATAAAATGATGTCGAATGTCGATATGTTTGGTTCTTAAGTGAAGCACCGGATTGTGAGTGATAGCGATTGCACTAGTATTATCACAATAAATACTAACGTCATCACAATTAACTACGTAATCTTTCAATTGTTGCTTCATCCACAAAATTTGCGCACAACAACTTCCTACAACAATATATTCGGCCTCGGCGGTACTAGTTGCGATGGAATTTTGCTTTTTGCTGAACCAAGAAACAAGCCTTCCCCCCCAAGAACTGGCATGTCCCGGAAGTGCTTTTTCTGTCTATTTTGCAACCTGCAAAATCCGCATCTGAAAAACCTGTTAGAGTAAAATCTGTACCTTTTGGATACCATAATCCAACATTGATTGTGCCTTTCAAATATCGTATGATCTTCTTTGTTGCGGTGAGGTGGCTTTCTTTTGGATTTGCTTGGAATCTTGCACACACTCCCACAGCATAAGAAATGTCCGGCCTGCTTGCAGTAAGATATAGAAGTGAACCAATCATTCCTCTATATTTTGTTTGATCAACATCCTTTCCATCTTCATCTTTGGCTAGCCTTATTGATGTGCTCATTGGAATTTTGATCGATGATTTTCCATCAAGGCCAAACTTCTTTATCAAGTCGCGGGTGTACTTTGCTTGATTGATGAATACTCCTTCTTTCAGTTGTTTGACTTGTAAGCCCAAGAAGTAATTCAATTCACCCATCATGCTCATTTCGAATTTATTTGCATAAGCTTCGAAAATTTCTCACACAAAGAATTGTTAGTGCTTCCAAAAATAATATCATCAACATATATTTGCACTAATAAAATATGAACACCATCTTGATTTCTAAATAGAGTTTTGCCAACAAGGCCTTTGGTGAATCCACAGCTTATTAAGAACATTGACAAAGTATCATACCAAGCTCTAGGTGCTTGTTTCAACCCATACAATGCCTTTTTAAGTTTGTAGACTTTATCACCTCCGCCTTTTACCTCAAAACCTGGGGGTTGTTCGACATAGACTTCTTCTTCGAGTAGACCATTCAAGAATGCACTTTTCACGCCCATTTGATAAACGGTGAAATCTTTGTGTGCGGCGTAAGCTAGAAAAATTCTGATTGCTTCAAGTCGAGCCACCGGTGCAAAAGTTTCATCAAAATCTATTCCTTCTTCTTGAGAATATCCTTTTGCAACGAGCCTTGCTTTATTCCTAACAATCACGCCTTCTTCGTTTGCTTTGTTCCGGAAGACCCATTTGGTTCCTACAACATTGTGGTTCGCCGGTCTTCGAACAAGTTCCCAAATATCATTTCTTTTGAATTGGTCGAGCTCCTCTTGCATAGCATTTATCCAATCCGGATCATTGAGAGCTTCGTCAATTTCTTTTGGTTCAATTTGAGATAGATAACACGTGAACAATGCTTCCATGGTAGATGATCTTGTTTTCACGCCTTCATGAATATTCCCAATAATTAATTCTGGAGGGTGATTTTTGAGCCATCTTAAATCTGGTTCAAATGGGTGCATGGTACTTGGTGGATCCATTTGTTGTGTACTGGGAGAGTTGGTTCGAATTTCCACATTTAATTCATTTTGTAATTGATCACCAACTTCACCAGTAACTTGATCACTAATTGGATCACCAACTTGTACGGCATCCTCGTTCTCACGTGCGACATCACTCCCAAATTATTATTTAAGGAATTTCCAACTTCTTCTAGATGAGGGATTGGATTTTCTAGAGAATTAATTTCCAACTCATCCATTCCCTGCAAAACATCATCTTCACACGTATCATTAGTATCACAAAAATCAATATGACACTTGTTACCATTTTGTGCAATTTCTTCGTCCAGTGCATCATTTTTTATCTGTGATTTTTCATCAAATACCATGTGTATGGATTCTTCAACCACCATTGATATTTTATTCAAAACTCTGAATGCCTTGCTGGTAGCTGAATATCCTAGAAAAATTCCTTTCATCTGCACGCTCATCAAAAGCTTTTAGATGCAATTTATCATTAATATGAATAAAACATTTGCATCCAAAAATATGAAAATAACCAATATTTGGTTTTCTCCCTTTATATAGCTCGTATGGCGTCTTCTTATACTGCTTATGGATCATGCTTCGATTTTGCGTGTAACAAGCAGTGTTGATAGCTTCCGCCCAATATCGTTTCGGGAGACCGGCAGCACTAATCATCACTCGTGCGGCTTCTTTGAGCGTCCGGTTTCTTCTTTCGGCAACACCGTTTTGTTGCGGTGTTCTTGCGGCAGATAATTGATGAGAAATTCCATGTGAATTGCAAAAAGCTTGTATAACTCCATTCACGAACTCGGTTCCGCGATCCGTTCGTATTTTTGATATTTGCAATTCTTTCTCATTTTGTAGTTGCTTCAACAACTTCGGTAGAACTTGCTCAACTTCATTTTTCTTCTTGAGAAACACGGTCCAAGTGTACCTGGAAAAATCATCAACAACAATGAGAGTATATTTCTTACCACTTACACTTATTGGATCAACCGGTCGAAATAAGTCCATATGTAGTAAGCTTAACGGTCTTGACGTTGACTCGTGTGTCTTTGATTTGAATGATGATTTGATTTGCTTTCCGCGTTGGCATGCATTACACACTTGGTCCTTCTTGAAGATAATATCTGGCAAGCCTTCTACTAGATTCATCTTTGCAAGCTGATTGATAGTCTTGAAGTTTAAATGGTTGAGCTTTCTGTGCCATTCCCAATTAGCTTCATTCGAATTTCTGGCCATCAAGCACACTGAATCTTTGCTTGTGCTCCAATCAACAATATACATGTTCTTTCGCCTTTTTCCAGATAGAACAATCTCATTTGTGAGCTCATTTTTTATTAGGCAATTATCTTTAGAAAATTCTACAAGATAGCCTTTATCACAAAATTGACTAGTGCTCAACAAATTAAATTTTAAGCCTTCAACGAAAGAAACATCTTCAATCTTCAATCCATTTTTCTTGATCGTGCCAACTCCTTTTGTAATTCCATAATTTTGATTTCCTCCGAATATAACTTTTGGTCCATCGATTTCTTTGAAATTTACTAGATATGATTTATTTCTAGTCATGTGGCGTGAGAAACCACTATCGATGTACCATACATCCTGCAAAAAAGATTAATTAACTTTAGGTACCCATATTTGCTTGGGTCCTTTACTGTTAGTGATTTTTGGTAACCAAACCCACCTTGATCTTATTGAATTAAGATGAGGCGATTTGTAACCATTTGAGATACGATAATCATAACTCACTTTAGAAAATATTTTTGGCGCCGGGTTTTGAAAATCATTTTTATATTTTGGCACCTGGGAAGAGAATGGTTGCTTTGGTCTATAAAAAATAATACATCTATTGCTCAACCAATCTTTTTGAGTGGGATGAAATTTCCCAACTTTATTTCTAGAAAAGCTTCCCTCTTTTCTATGAAATCTTTTTGCACTTGACTCTTTGGCTTATCTTTGCTTGATGAATTTTTGTTGCTTTGCCGTATCATAGAATTGTTTCGGCCTTTCAACTTTGCATTTGTTTGATAGCCAAGTCCTTGTCTCATCGTGCTATTCTGACTTTTAACAAATTTTACCACTTGAACTTTATTATTTAAAGTAGTAGTAGAATTAGTCAGATTTTGAGGGGTTTGAGAACATGTGGAGTCATAACCGATTCCGGTTCTATCTCCTGATGGCTTTTGCATGCTCGCCATTTATCTATAATTTTAGACGAATTAGTGAACGTAGCAATAGTAGCTCTAAGATTATGTTCTCTAACCTCTCTTGCTTTACACTCTTCTTGAAGATGAATATTTTCATTCTTCAATTTACTCACTTCAAGTAAAGCATCTTGCAATTTTTTATTCATTTCTTCTTTTTCAAGAATTAGAATATTATTGCGCTTCTTGAGTTGAGGATGAGTGAGCATAATCTCTTGACATTCTCGCATTATATTGTCAATAGATTCACAAGAAAAAGAAGAATTAACAGAATTGAAAGAATTAGATGTTACCTCTTCTTCCTCTGCTTCAAGAGCCATAAGACAATCTTCACTTGTACTCAACTCAATTGACTTGCATACTAGTGCCGTATCATCATCCGAATATGAACTTTCATCGCTTGATGATGAATCCTCCGAATCATCATTTTCGTTTGGTTCGTTGCTAACGAGAGCTTTTCTTTTGTCGCGCTTGAACCTTTTGCTTTCGGATTTGTTCGGCGTAGATTCAACATTTTTGCCTTGATACTTGCTAACGATCGGATACGGACAATTTATTTTAAAGTGTCCGGGTTTGCGGCAATTGTAGCATAAATCCTTGTTTTCTTCGACTTTTTCTTCTTGTGTTATGCGAGAGATGAATTTTCCACGAGCAGAATTTTTGTTGTCTCCT
The DNA here is from genome assembly GCF_001879475.1 of Ipomoea nil. Lineage (NCBI taxonomy): Eukaryota > Viridiplantae > Streptophyta > Magnoliopsida > Solanales > Convolvulaceae > Ipomoea > Ipomoea nil. The sequence goes on from NW_017617306.1 coordinate 663,959, forward strand.
TTTCGCATAAACCTTTTAAATCTTTTCACAAAAAGAGCAAATTGTTCGTCAGTCATAAAATCAACATTATTTTCTACTGACCTGGAGGTTGACGGTTGTTCGGCCATTAGAGCAGCATTTCAAGCTTCATGAACATCATCATCTTTGGCCTTCATTTCGAACTCATATGCTTTTAGATCACTAAATAATTTGTCTGTTGACAACATTCTTAGATCTCGGTGATCGCGCATAGCCGTAACCTTCATATCCCATGCAGATGGTAAGCCTCGTAGGATTTTGAGATTAATTTCTTTTTGGCTAATATTTTTTCCAAGATCACTAATCTCTCCAAGAACTTTGATCATTCGAGCTTCCATGTCTGCAACACTTTCATTTGAGAGCATTTTGAAATCTTCAAACTTATTCATGGCGATTGTGAGCTTATTGTCTTTTTCTTGTTCATCTCCTTCGCCAATCTTGATGAGAGTTTCCCATATTTCTTTGGCAATGGCACACTTTCGGATTTTCGAAAATATTGTATCATCAACGGCTTTGAATAGAATATCCTTGGCAATATTGTCAAGATTATTCCGCGTTCTATCGTCCGATGTCCATTCCGCTTTTGGCTTTTGTACGTACTGTGGAGCATCCAGGGATATAACAAACACCGTATTGATTTTTAATATTTCTATAGGGCCAGTGGAAATAACTTCCCACATTTCATCGTGTAAGGCCGATAAGTGTACCTGCATACGAACTTTCCAATCATCAAATTTATCAAGTGAGAATAATAGATTTTGAGCTAAATCTTTCTTCATCATCATCACAAGAGATATGAAAGATTAATCCAATTTACACACTTTGTAGAATGGATCAGCCTAGCAGTCAAAAACAGTTAACCCAGTTGGGCAACGTGTTTTAATACCAAAGGTTGGTATAAACTGACTCAAATAGGCTACAGGCTCTAATACCAATTGTTGGTCCCAAAAGAGATAAGGTGAAAGTCTAGGGGGGGGGTGAATAGACTTTCAAACTTTTTCGCACAACACAACAATTGCTAAGCCAAAGATAAACCAAAACTCTTAACTAGAATGTTAGAGTATGGTGCACAGCGGAAATAAATAAACATAAAGTGTGTGTGAGATTGTGTGAGCAGTATATCTCGTGTAGAGCGAATATGTAAAGAGCAGTAAGTAAAGAAAGCAGTAAAGAACACAAGACAATTATAGTGGTTCGCGAGGTGGTGTAATCCTCCTACTCCACTTGCTCTTATCTCCAAGAGCAATTCACTATATCTACCACTCCTTGGTTCCAAGATACAATGAATTTCCGTGATCTAGTGCTTTGATCACAAAGCCCGCACTAATCACGCCCAGTGACACCACACTGCTGCTTCGGGTTTCATGTCGCCGCGCTACTATCCCAGGATTTCACGACTCCGCGTTACTTTCCCCCCGTCTTCCACACTCCGGTAGAAACGTATCCCGTGATCTAGTGCTTTGATCACAAAGCCCGCACTAATCACGCCCAGTGCCTCCGACACTGCTGCTTCGGATCTCACAGCTCCGTGTGACAATCCAGGATTTCACAGCTCCGTGCTACTTTCCTCCCTTCTCTTGTTTTGCTCCAAAACAAGTGTTGTCTTGCTTCCAACTTCTGAGACTCTGTAGATGATCTTCAATGATGCGCAGGTCTCTTTGATGAAGATAAACACTCTGGAATGATTTCTCTTGAATGCTCTGAGTGTTTTCTCTCAAGTAAAGCACTTGATATTTTTGCTCTGCTTTGCTCTGTTTAAGAACTCTCAGAATATTTCTCTTTTGAAGCTCTCTGAGTTCTTTTTCTTTTCTCACTTCTCACTTGAAGATTTTTGGTATGCTCTGTACCGAATGAGATTTTTGCTCTATGCTCTTTCAAGCTTAATTGCTCTATTCGATCTCCTTGAAGAGTTCGTATTTTATGCTCTTACTCTCTTATCTGCTCTACACTTCCCCATTCTTCAAGTCTTCATATCTTCATCATTTTATAGCTGGTAATGAGAATCTGTCCGTTGGAAAGAGACGCTCTCATTTTTGAAGTCTTGTATCTTTTTGTCAGAGATCTTATCTTATCTTCTGCAAAGATGTCAGAAAGGATAAGCTAGCCGTTGTTAGAGCTTCATCTCCATGTAAATGGGTTCTCAAAATTCATCTGATATTTCCTCTGGTTTTACGTTGAGTGGGAATATCTGGGTGTAGAACGGCTTCTCTGATTAGCTTTGAAGTGGTCCTTGTATCTTTGGGATTTAAAAATATTCATTAATTTAATCCCATACTAGTTAAACTAGTATTTTTCCTCGTGAGAATATTTTCACTGTAAGTTCATCTTCATCTTCTTCATTCTCACGTCTGGGTGTTCTCAGACTTCAAACTAGCTTTGAACTTCCACCCAATTTGAATTTCTCCTTTGTAATTGACACCCAATTTCAATTGGCTTGTAATTGGCACCCAATTTGAATTTCTCCATTGCAATTGGCTCTCAATTGACTTTGACTTGCAATTGGCTCCCAAACTTCTCATGTGCTTTCAATTGCTTCCCAATTTGAATTGTTGACTTTGACTTCGAAATTGGCTTCCAGACTTCTCCTGGTATTGAATTTCATCTCAATTCAATTTGATCTCCATGTCTTCTTTGAATCGGTCCCCAACATTGAAATTGCATCCCTTCTTTGAATCGGTCCCCAACTTTGAAATTGCATCCCTTCTTTGAATACTTTGAAATTGCATCCCATACTACAACCTCAATTGGCTCCCAATTTCAATTCTTCCCCAACTTTGAAATTGCATCCCTTCTTTGAATACTTTGAAATTGCATCCCATACTACAACCTCAATTGGCTCCCAATTTCAATTCTTCATTGGCTCCCATCTTCAATTCAAAACTTCATTGGCTCCCATCTTGAATTAATTCCCATGAGAAACTTGCTCCTATGAAATCAGCTCCTTTGAATTGGCTCCCATGTGAAACTTGCTCCTATGAATTGGCTCCCAAGTGCAATTGCATCTCAATTGCCACCCAAGTCAAGTGCAACTTGCTCTGATATCCTATGAAATCAGCTCCTTTGAATTGGCTCCCATGAGAAACTTGCTCCTATGAATTGGCTCCCAAGTGCAATTGCATCTCAATTGCCACCCAAGTCAAGTGCAATTGCATCTCAATTGCCACCCAAGTGAAATTGCTTCCCAATTTCCGCTTGTAATTGGCGCCCAACTCCATCAGATTAATTTAATTTGGCTTCTCAAATTTTACCTTGTAAAATTGTTGATAGTGAGTTTCAAACCTGAGCCATTTCACATAATATATTAAGTCTCATCCACTTCGTCCATATAGCTATTGATTAAATCTCTAATCATATTTGATGTACTCCTTTCTTTCAATAGATGCTTGATCTCCAAGTCAATTTCATGCATTCTTCCAATATTAATTTTCTTCACGAAAATTCTTCTGGGATATTTCTTTAAGTAGTAGCGACGTGAATATTGTATCATTCATCTTCTTCTTCAATTTGTCATTTTCTCCAGACAAATTCTTGATTTTCGGCTTTATATCTTCTTCTTCTATTTTCATCCATCTTCCTCTGTTTTTCTCTTTTCATATTTAAATAATTTCCCGATCATGGTCTACGACTTTACTAGACCTAGGAAATAAAATTGGGGGATCTACAAATACATATTTGGCATATCAAAACCATTACACTTTATTCCTAACAGACAACAGTCACATATGTTTGTTTTGTCATTACAAATGTTCTTATCAACAGAATGTAGAGCTCTAGTCTTGCCTTCAGAGGCATGTCCCAACCTAGAATGCCAAAAACTACAACTATTTACAGTAGGTTTACAAAGATTAAAGGTAGGGAAAACAAGTTGATAGGGCCCTTTCTTCAATTCAGCCATACCAATCATCTTCCCATGGAGTTCATCCTGTATAACACATTGAGTAGAGTGAAACATGATGTCACATTTAGATCTTCTTGTGAGTTCACCCAAGGAGATCAAGTTGTAATGGAAAATAGGCACATAGAGAACATTGAATAAGACAAGATCTGCTGATAACTGAATAGTCCCAATATGGGATACTTGAGTTTGGCGTCCATTACGTAAATCAACTAATATTCCTTGAACCTTCTTTGGACTTTGCAACAGATTTATCTTGCACACAATGTCATGTGTGGCACCACTATCCAAGATCCATATGGATTCTGGATATGTTATATCATTCCTAGAATTAGCATCCTTACCTTCTAGCTTAGCATCTGGAATGAAGTTTGTAACTATTGCATTAGCTTGGGGAGCAATTTGAAGAGGAGACCTAGCAGTTGTGCCTTGTTGCATTGAAAGAAGAAGGATCAACCTCTTGATTTCTAGGTTTTTGCAGGGGGGATTGCACTCGGTTAACAACTCTTCCTTTGTTTCTTGGTTTCTAGTCGGGCGGGGGGGGGGGGGGGGGGAGGGGGTATCCATGCTTTTTTTAGCATTTTTCAATTGTATGGACAGTATATCCATAGAAACTACACACTGGCTTCTACTTCTAGCTGGGAAATGCCATTCTGTTCTCATGCTTTGTGAAAAAAAACCCTGCCCTGTCAAGTTCTCATCTAGAACACTGGTTTCCACATTAGTTTGTCTTTGTTGCTGGGAAACCATAGCAAAGGCTTCCCCAATGTCAGGAAATGGTTTCATCAGCATAATTTGTCTCTTAGTGCTATTAAGATTGTCATTTAGACCAATAAGAAAGGATGACAACATATCATTCTCTATCTGTGCCCTAAGTTTCTGAGAGATATTACCACCACAGATGCAACTAGGTGAACATTCACAGGAGAGTGCTGGTCTTAGTACAAACAATTCATCCCATAATAGTTTTAATTGAGTGAAGTAATCATTCACTAAAGATGTACCTTGTTTTGTCTTATAGATCTCAAATTGAATATCAGCAATGCGGAAGACATCTTGTCGGCTGAAGCATTTCTTCAAATCCTTCCATACGCCTTTAGCTGTATTGATCCACAGAACACCTCGTCCAATGGTGGAAGAAACAGCCCTAAGAATCCACGATAAGATCATGGTGTTGCACTGATCCCAATAGAAATATTTGGGGTCTAACTTGCTGGGAATTGCCAAGGATCCATCCACCATAGCCATCTTGTTCTTCGACTTCAACGCCATCTCCATGGCTCTCGCCCATGGATGGTAATTGGATCTTCCTTCTAATTGTGCTGTTACGAGCTGCAAGGAGGGACTCTCATTGGGGTGAAGTGACAAGTGCACGCTCTTAGGTTTACGGTTCTCTTTTAGGAAGTGTGGTCAAAAGATTAGATGTGATGGTGGTCGTGTAAGGATGCTAGATGCGAAGAATTAAAATGGGGTGAGTGATAACCACCCCGAGTGTCGTACTCAAGGAGTGATAACTTGGGAGCGTCAAGCCTACTTTATAGTAAGGTTATTTGAGTTTGAGATTCTTAGTTGAGCAAGGACAAGAGCAAGATGCGAGTGAATCAAGAGAGCGATTAGAGTGTCAAGGAAATGGAAAATAAAGAAGGGAAAATGATGTCAAGGAAATGGAAAATGGGCTCAGATTGTGTTTTGATTGCATTGCACGGGTGGCCGAACCGAAAGTTGAGCGATTAGAGAGTGCTTTGACACTAGACAAGAGGAATGGTGTCGCTAGTGCGTAGTCGATCCAGTCTATACACCTCTCGTAGGAATTCTCATTCTCTACGAGGCATTCCACTGAACACCTTGCCTACATTCCTTTCCGATCCTTGCCCTCTCGAATCAAATGACATGAACTGCAAGAGATGGGGACTAGGTTTGTGTCTCAATCTCTTGACAACACAATCCTTCCTAGATCTACGAGCATGTGGTGCACTCACATACAAGAGTCTTAACGAAACTACTCTTCCAACAAGTCATAAATGCCAACAACATTCAAAATCACAAAATCACAATACAAATCAATCAAATGCAATCTAAACAACAATCCTTTCCCCTAGAATTTTAGCCAAGCATAATAAAGATCAAGATCAAACAATAAGGAAGTGGATGAAATGCAAAAGATAGGTAAATAAGAATAGAGTTTAGGTTTCACCCAATCCAAGCTAGATCTCTTCAAATGGTGGTGAGAAATGAAAGGTCCAAGCTATAGAAACTTTAGATCTTCAATCTTCCTTCCAAAGTATCTAGATTTGAGGCTAAAACACTAGAAAAATATAAACTAGCCTAAACCTAAAGCTACCTCTAAGAAACTTCTCTCTAGAATTGTTGAATGATGGAATTGAACTCTCCCCAAATGCTGAATTTTTGCCCTTTTATTCGCACTCCTATTCACGCAAGGCCTCAAGCCGTGAGGCCGGCGTGAATAGGATATAAAGCCTTCCGCCTTTGAGCTTCATTTGGCCGCTCTAATCCCCGTTCACGGAACCCTCACGCCGTGAGGAGGGGCGTGAATGGAGAATAATTCCCATTCTGTCCATCTTTTCGTTCTTAGTCCCGGTGTGTTCGGTCCTCGTTCGCGCGTTTGTCTCGGCCTTGTCCTTTTTGACCTTTTTGCCACGTTTTCTATCCAAAAATACCTGAAAATAACTCAAATGTAATCGGGAAGGTATTTCCGTGCTAAGATTTACTTTAAAGATATTTTACCCTTAAAAACATGACTTCTAAGTTAAAACTAATGCACAACTCCTTAGAAAAGCTACTGGAACTTAGTATATTTTGAGACTTATCATGAAGATACAAAGGATCTGTTAGATCCTTGGGTTCATAAGCTGTAAAGACCGGAACAGGCATAGGTCCTGCATTGCCTAGAACGGTTGCTGCAGGATTATTTGCTGCCATTTGAGTACGATGTGTGTTTATGAGTGGTGTATGCCAGGCTATGCCCTTATGGCTCTGATACCATGTTGGATTTCATAGAGAGGAAACTGGGAAATGAATCTTAAATAAAGATTTGAAAGCTTGAGTCTTACAGAGACTTTGAGAGGCTTATATCTAGCTACTGGAAGCAGTTTACAGAAACAGAAAGCTAACAACTACTAACTTTAACTAACTTCTTTAGCTTTGTTTTGTATGATCAGCTATATCCGTTGACAATAGCTTAGTTTTTTTTTTCTTTTCTTTTCTAAAGTATGCGCTTTATAGTATAAGAGTCCTAGACTAGATGAGTCAAAATTTTCTTAATGTCTAAATTACGTACTTACTACTACAGTAGTTTCTATACCTGTTTTGATTTACTTACATGGTCTGTAAATCAATGATACGATAACGGTTTTTTAAAACTGTTGTCTTTGTGCAATATTATTTTTTAAAAGACAACGGTTTTATTTAACCGTTGTCATTTGTGTGTTGTCTTTAATAGCACTTGAATACACAACACTACAATGACAACGGTTTTATAAAACCGTTGTCGTTGCACGTTCTTTATTTTTTTAAGACAACGGTTTTATTTAACTGTTGTCTTTGGTATGTTGTCTTAAAGCGTACTTGAATACACAACACTACAAAGACAATGGTTATAAAGAATTATTGTCTTTGCGCATTATTATTTTATAAAGACAACGGTTTTATAAAATAAATTAAAATGATACCAATAAAGGGTCGAACACAAGACCTCCAACATAGCACACAAAATTATAAAATTATATTCATAATTTTTGAACTTTATATTCATAATTATAAAATTATATTCATAATCTTTGAACTTTATATTCACAATTATTGAATCTTTATATTCATAATTACAAAACTATATGTTCATAGTCATGTCCACAACTCTATGTTCATAATTATAGAACTATATGTTCATAATTTTTTGTACTATATATTCATAATTATGAACAGGTTTGAAACCGTGTCCACCTTGCAAGGTGAACACGGTTCCACAGCATAATTTGCCCCCGTTCTGTATCTATATATATGGTACTATTTTAGGCCTGGCGCCCCGGGTTAGGGCTGGGCACTTCGGGTTTCGGTTTCGGTTTTTTTTTCGGTGGTTTTGGTTTCGGTTTTTTGGTTTTGAAAAAATTAAACCATTCGGTTTAAAATAGAGTTCGGTTTCGGTTTGAAAAGTTCGGTTCGGTTCGGTTTCGGTTTCGGTTCGGTTTTGGTGAAGTCTACTATTTGAACGTTTCTTTTTTTGCCTAACTGATTGTTCAGTTGGCTCACTTGGAGTGCCACTTGAAGTGTTTTGTTGATGACAAGATGAAGAATCATTCATCTATAGTAATATTTGAAAAATAAAAATTATTAAAACACCAAATGTTGGGACTTACAACTTGGAGTTGAGATTTGAAGACTTGAGGAGTTAAAATTATTAATTATTATAATATTTATATATAATACCAGCATTTTGTACGCGTGATGCACGAAAATTTATGTCTAACATTACAAAATTAATAAATGCAAATAATTACAAATTATATTTCGCAATTCCTTAAAGTAATAAATTTTAATCATTGTATTTGAAAATTATAGAGATGAACAAAATTTATATTTTTTTATTAACTAGTATTTGTCCCGTGCGATGCACGAAAAATATGTTATAAAAATATACCCTATATGAGGTTTATTCATATATAAAATTTTTGTTATTTAATATTTATTATGTGTGAATTCCTATGATAAAATTATGAACGACATAAATATATTTACAATTAAAATAATATTTAAGGTGGGTGATTACTACAAATCTTAAACTATATTAAAAATTTAGTACATAGTATTTAATATTACAAATTTTTAAGAACTTAGTAAACTACAATAGTAATTGAATTACAATTTTAGAGTCACCACGGATCAAAATTTTTAGACCTTTGAGATTTCTAACTCTAGATGTAGCGACATACAATTGACCTTTAAATACCAAAATCACAATCTTAGTTCGAACATTGATTTTTTCTTCCAAATACAATCGAATTAAGTGTGTAATCAATAAAAGATAGAGAACTAATAATTCGAGAATATAATCTTAATGTTACTAAGCCTACTTCACGTCAATTAAGTTGGATAGTATCCGATGAATCCACGAATAACGCATCTTTGTCTCCGTAGTCCTCAATATGCACATCAACAATCTTAAATATTAGGTCGCCTAGCTATGCCATATATTAATTTCAAACTTATGAACTTTGGGGTTGCATGCAATAAAAAGTATATTTTAAGAGTTTTTTCCACTTTTGGTCCCTCGACTTCACTTGTTGACAAATGGGATTCACGACTTTTATTCCGGACATAATAGGTGCTCAACTTCAATTTTTTTTCCACATTTGGTCCATCCGACCAAGAACCCAGCCAACCCACCAGAATTAGACTCAACCCTTATTATGTTAAGCGTATTCTAGTCATTTCTAACCCATGTAAAATGATTAAATATAAGATTTATTCCATATTTACACCTCATTCTCGTCGATCTCTGTTCGAATCGAAGGTGTGCGAAGAAGGAAGAACAAAAACCCACTCTGTTCGAATCGAAGGTGTGCGAAGTAGTCAATTACGCTAGGGTTTTTGTTCTTCCTTCTTCGCACACCTTCGATTCGAACCGAGATAGACGAGAATGAGGTGTAAATACAGAATAAATCTTATATTTAATCATTTTACATTTTACATGGGTTAGAAATGACTAGAATACCCTTAACATAATAAGGGTTGAGTCTAATTCCGGTGGGTTGGCCGGGTTCTTGGTCGGATGGGACCAAATGTGGAAAAAAAATTGAAGTTGAGCACCTATTATGTCCGGAATAAAAGTTGTGAATCCCATTTGTCAACACAAGTGAAGTCGAGGGACCAAAAGTGGAAAAAACTCTATATTTTAAATATACTAAGGGTACATTATATATGTATGTAAGGTACTTTCAATATAAAAATAATGTATTTTTAATATATTAAAAATGTATTTGATATTCATGATCCATACAATTATGTGGACCATCGTTCACACAATAATTTACCAGTAGAAATTGAAATATAACTAAATAAATAAATAAATAAATAAATATATATATATATATATATATATATATATATATATATATATATATATATATATATATATATATTAGAAACTGTCAGTGGAAATTATTATCATTATTATTATTGCAATTATTATTATTATTATTATTGTTATTGTTATTATAATTAACAATATTATTATGGTCTTGTGAAAATTAAATGTTGATTATCATCATTTAATTTTCACAAGACCATATGGCTTTATTATATATAGGATAATATAAACAATTTTAATATAATTTATATTTTGTTTTTACAATAATTAAATAATATATCTATAATTCTAATCTAGTACCTGGTCACATATATTTGTACGTGTGTGTATCTTTATATATATACACACATATATGATTTACTATTCATAGAAATTTAATTAAAATATAATCAACAATTAAAGTAATTATATAATGATTTTAATAAAATGATAATTAAAGAATAAGAAAAAGATATCATAGTTAATTTTATATATATATATATATATATATATATATATATATATATATATATATATATATATATATAGAGAGAGAGAGAGAGAGAGAGAGAGGTGTATGATAATAATGATAGAATTATGAAATTTATAGAATTAAATAGCAACGGTGTAATAACGGTATAATGGTATTTTAGTCTAACAAGAATGTAGTACGGACAATTTTATTCATTATATTTGAAGTGTGCAACATTTAATGAAAAATGTATACCTTTATTACCATACAAATGTGAATATGGACATAAATGTGGCTATAGCTTAGTGGCTAAAGCTCTTAGTTTATAACTAAATGAATAAGGTTTCAAACCTCACCTTAAACATTTAATATAATATATATCTATTATTATTTTTTTTTTTTAAAAAAAAAGCAAAGAACCGATCGGTTTTCCGGTTCGGTTCGGATTTAAACTGAACCGAACCGATCGGTTTCCTCAAACCAAGAACCGATCGGTTCTTCGGTTTGAGGCCGAACCGAACCGGTTCGGTTCGGTTCGGTTTGGTTCGGATAAACAGAACCGAAATGCCCAGCCCTACCCCGGGTAATAAAGCTACTTTTTCCTTACCCTCGTTCTGTACCTATATACTCGGTTTATGGTGGACCCAGTCCTGATAAAACAATTAATATAGTTATTTAATTTGAAAAAAAATGACGAATTATTATAAAATAAAAATAAAACTTTCGTTATTTTGTTTATTATATTAGATATATATGTTATTCTTAAATGGGCTGTTTGGTTCACGGAATAGGCTCGGAATGACATATAAATCCCAGTAATAGGCCTATTACTCTGTTTGGTAACGACTTGTATTCCCAGGAACATTGTTCCCGGGAATGACCTATTGCCCTTGCAAGGGGAATAGAGATTACTTGGGGGGGGGGGGGGGGGGGGGATCTGGTATTAGGCTATTTCTGAGCTCTCAGGAATAGTCTAAAGTTTCTATTTCCTATTTTACCCCCAATTAAATTTCTTTCCTATTTCACCACCACCACCACCACCACCACCACCATCGCCACCGTCACCACCATCACCGCCACCGCCACCGCCACCACCATCGCCGCCGCCACCACCACCACCATCGCCGCTGCCAACCCTACCACCGCACCGCCACCATCACATATTTTTATAATGGTATTTATGTCTTTTAAAATATATTTCATTTCTATTCCATAAATCAACTAAACAATGTAATATAATTCCTAAATTCTATTCCTTCTGCACACTAAACAATAGGATACAATTCCTATTATATTCCTTGTCTATTCCATTCCTTATGGAAAAGCATTCCTATTACCTCAAAATTCATTCCGTGAACCAAACATGCTGTAAAAGAAATAAAATTCAAAACAATTTTGACTTTAGATATATATATTAGATTAGATATATATGTTATTCTTTAAATTCTGATTTTCGAGACTTACACATTTTGCAAAAAATTTCCTTTCCTCTTCACAAATTTTAACTTTATTTTGTTATTGAAATTTAAGCACGAAAGAAGAAATTAAAACAAAAACAAAACTACGTTTAGCGCAAAAACATAATCTTTAGCGTCGTCCCAAAGTCGTCTCGAGGAAGCGTCCCGAAGTCGTCTCGAAGAAATATCCCGAAGTCGTCGTTGTCGCTGCCTCCAACCTTCGACGCCGTCGCCGCGTCATCCCTCCTCTGCCGCCATCGTCCTCTTCCCGCCATTAAGCTCCTACAGGTTAGTCCTCAATTTTTTTAATCCTAATCCCTAATTTCTTAATTGTATTGTTGAATTTTTCATATGTGAAAGCTATGAATGTTCTTAAACCCTAGGTCAGTTGTGGATTATTAAGTTAGTTTATGAATTGTGGATTATTAGGTTAGTTTATGCAATCCCTATGATTTCATTATGAATGTTCCACTGCCGAAGAAATCATAGGCAAGGCTGGGTTAGGCAAGCATTTTTGCAGATTGGATGGTGTTGGGGGAGTTGATTTAGAGTTATGGAGTAGAGCTGAGCAATTCAAGCAAATTTTGGGTTAATACCAGAAGATGATGGTGTTGGGGGAGTTGATTATTTCTGGGAAAAATAAATTGGGAGTGGCTGAACAGAATGTTTCAAAAGAACATGTTTTGGTTTAATTGAGGTTGAAGCCAAGGTATATTTAACACTCTGGAACTTACAGAAAACCCAATTGAGTTTGAGTACACTAATATTGCCATTTGCTTTGATTACTATTTATCAGTAATAAGTTTTCTTTATGACATTTTTTTGGAGTAACTTGTAGATTCTGCTGATTCTTATTGATAATGTCAACTCATGGGAAAATACAATTTTCTCTGACAGTAAATGAATATGGAATTATTAATGTTGTGTGTCACTTTTTATATATAGCTAGTTATATCCTAATTCTCATACTGTTGAGTGTTGGTTGTAACTTTTGTTGGTACTTACTAAATGTCTAGTAATGCACAAAACTTCTACAACTTTGCTAGTATGACTGCAGTTTCTCTCTTAGAGCACTTTTCTATCCAGGGGTTGGAGGAGTCTTTTCTACTTGGAATGATGGATAACAAAGACTACAAAGCAGCATAAAAATGAGCAACATTTATGGGGAAGCAATATTTGTGTACACTTGTCCAGGAATACATTGATAGGAAACTGGAAAATGATGCTTATGAGGTCATAACGAAAAACCATCTGAGGGAAGAATTCCCAGAAGCATATCATCAAGGCAAAGAAAGGCAAGTTAGTTGACTTAGTTCTGCTTACTCTCATGTGTCATTTATATTCTGTCTATTAAGCACCACTAGTTTTATGAAAAGTAACTGGTAATATTACTTTACAGCAAACTAAAGAAGCTTGATGAAAAAGGATGTTGGGATGTTGCTGAGGCAAGGACAAAGAATGATAGACAGCTTCTTGAGTATTTGATATGTAGCCAGCCTCTAATGGCTTTTCTGAATGAGTTATATGTAACTCTGGTCTTGTTGCTTTTTCTTTTTGTTGGTAAGTCATCTGAATTGTTGCTTTTCCTTTTCTTGTGCGGCGTAGGAATGCACTTGATTCTAACTTTGTAAATAATATTTAGACTTGGTGATTGTACTAATAAATGGTTGATTGTATTTTGAAGTAGATAATGAATTGTTGTGTATTTTGAAATACTTTACTTATAGAGGACGATTGTACTAATGAATTGATACTTTTGTATTTATATGTTGTTTGAATAAATTGTTATTATTATATTATTATGTCTAAAATTGTTGTATATGAATGTGAAAACAATGGTTTTTAACCGTTGTCTTTGATATATAAGACAACAGTTAAAAACTGTTGTCTTATTGTAATTTTAAACAATACAGGTTTCAACAACACTAAATAGACAATAGTTTTAAACTGTTGTCTTATATATCGAAGACAACAGTTAAAAACTGTTGTCTATCGACGTGACTTTCAACAACGCTTGATTTAACAACACACAATAGACAACGGTTTTTAACTATTGTCTTATATAGAAAAGACAACAGTTAAAAACCGTTGTTTATGCCTGTGACTTTTAACAACACCGGTTTCAACAACACTCAATAGAAAATAGTTTTTAACTGTTGTCTTTTTTAGAAAAGACAACGGTTAAAAACCGTTGTCTATGTGCGTGACTTTTAACAACACCAGTTTCAACAACACTCAATAGACGATGGTTCAGAAACCGTTGTCTTTTCTAGAAAAGACAACGGTTAAAAACCGTTGTCTATGTGCATGACTTTTAACAACACCGGTTTCAACAACACTCAATAGACAACGGTTCAAAAACCGTTGTCTATGTGCATGACTTTTAACAACACCGGTTTCAACAACACTTAATAGACAACGGTTCAAAAACTGTTGTTGTTTCTAGAAAAGACAATGGTTAAAAAGCATTGTCTATGCGTGGGACTTACAACAACACTGGCTTCAACAACATAAATTTTACCCCTATGACAACGGTAAAAAACCGTTGTCTATGTGCATTTTTCTTGTAGTGCACCTTTTGTCATCATAAGATCGTTCAGGTTTTGGTTGGATGAAGGTGGTATCTTCTTCCATTGCTCCTTCTTTGTTGTTCAGAGTAGCCCCTTCTTCCTCATCAATACACACATCATCATCTCCACATTCTTTTTCTCGCTCTTCCTCCTCAAGCAATTCCTCTTCACCTGGTATTGTGAAATTTCCCCCAACGAAGGATCGGTTGACCTTTATAAACTTATTCAAATCATTCACATATTGTGGCACTTGTTCAGGGCATTCGAAAGGTACGTTGAGGTACCATTGTTTCAACGCTTTGGAGAATTCTTTCTCGGATGTACATCTTTCCTTGCCCTTTTGGTATTGAAGTATTTGGAGTTGAGGTTTGGATATGGGCCCATCATGTTGAACATCTGCTGGAGTACTTGGCCTTCCGTCCTCATCAGTTTGTGACACATCCTCCACTTCTTTGTTTGAAATGATCTCGTCAGTTGAAATGGGAACCGGAGGCATATTTATATCTTGTGATATACCTATTTGTACCTCTAGTTGGTTCCTAGTGGTAACTTCTTCGATCAGATTGGCGAGTGTGGCCTTCATTCATCTTAATGGTTGTATCGTTTCTTCGTGGTAGGTCGCCACTTCATCTTTCATTTCTTTTCTTATAGAATCCCTAAGGTCTTCCATATCTTGCTTTGCCTCGTGTATAATATTATCACTCCTTTTGTCGAAGCAATCATACTCTTCTCCATACACAAATGATGGTTGAGTGACATAGCTTGGTTCATTTCAACAACCGTAATCACTTGGTGAACTATAGCCTTGGTGTTCATAGAAGTATGAAGGCGGTGGTGTGTATTGATAGTTTTTATAACGCCCCCAAAACTAGGCTATTTTTAAAGCATTTAAACTTAGTAATTAAAGGTAAATCTAACCATTAACACAAATAAATACAGCGGAAGCTTAACAAAGTCTTAGGGATGCTAATATGCTATGCCACAACTAAGTTCCCAACCTAGTTGCACAGGCTTTACAAAACACTTTCCAACAATCTACAAGAGGCTCAACTACTTTACACCTGAAAAACATAAGGGGTAGCACCCGTTAGTGAATAATGCTAAGTAACCCACCACTACTCGTTGAGTACAATATAGTATAGATATATGAAAATCATTTGAGACTTGGAATACATATTATATAGTCTTTTAAAACGAGGAATAGAAACAACATTAGACTCATCATGGAACACTCTCAATCAACCGACCATCATACGATAAATCAAGAGATCAATACAACGATAAGAACAATGGAATCATCAACAATACATGATAATCAATATCAACCAAGGCAACATCATAACATGAAGGATAACATCAATACATGCTCATAAGAAATAGAAAGTCAAGGATCTCATTCAATGATATGTTTCAACCTTATGCCCGGTTCCAACCTTATAACTTCAGGCCAACCTTATCTCAGTTCCAACCTGTACCTCCAAGTGCCACCCTGTACACCAAGTCCAACATTTTCCCTCCTGGAGTCATCGCTCCCCGCCTGCATCCGCCAGCTTATACCACCGATCTCAGGACATACGCAATGTCATAATAATAGTACTAATCACGTGATAGTATACCGCCAATCATGTGAGCAAAGCTCAGTATCAATACCCCCAATCTCATAGTAATCACATAATCATTGACATAAAGGATTGAGGCTCATCAATAGCCCAATCAAGATCAATCAATAAAGTATATCATATGTACTAGATACAACAAGAGATTCAATCATAAGGCTTCAATGAAAGACATGAAACGAACAATCAAGACCATAGCACGATAACAATAGGCTTCAATACAAAGATTACATTAATTGGTGAATACAAGCTATCAATCCTCATTGAGAATGAATGAACAAGCACATACTAATACCAACAACATCGTAGCTAGCATGCAAATCAATGGAATAATCAATACGGTTCAAACGAACATCAAGACTTCACATTAATCCAACGAATCACAAAGTTGGACCTTTAATCATGATTCAAGACTCATAATCCTATCATGGATACTTAGGACACTGTTCTAGACGTACGAAACATCAAATGAGACAAAAAATTTGCACAACGATTTAACAAAACGGAGGCTAAAACATCACATACCAGTGGGCGGAACGGTGGGTGGACAACCACCCGCCACTCTCCATAACAGGTACTAGCAGGTGGAACCACGGGTGGGCCTCCATCCGCAGCAACCCCCCCCCCCCCCCCCCCCCCCCCGCCGGCAAAACACCTTCCACCCGCGGGTGGAACGGCGGGCAGACAGCCACCCGCTGTTCCGCCCGCGGGTACACCTTGTACCCTCAACATTTCCCTTCGGGGAAAAACATCAACATTGCCCAGTCCAAGTCCAAAACACCCAAAATCTCACATTCAACAAGAAAGGGACTTGAACACATGAATAGCTCAATGAATAGCATTTATGAACCCTAGATACAAGCTCTAAACATGCATAAACACAAGATTATGCATCAAATTACTCATGAACATCAAGAACATCAATAGAGTAGCAAGAATCATCATAGCAAGTATAAAATAGGTTTTGTAGAGCATGAGTTACCTCCTTAGCTTAGCAATCCAAAACCAACACCAGTTTTAGGCTAGGCTCAACTCATAAGCTAATCTATAAAAAAGGAATCCTGCGAATCAAATCGAACATTCACTTAAATAACAAGTATGCTAATCAAAACTAATTAAACTATGAGCGGATTTGAACCCTAACTTATCTTAAGATTAACAATAAGCTTTACCATCTAAACTAATCACCCTTTAATTAACTTAGTTATAACATTATTATACTCATAACTAAGCTAATAACCAAGCTTCTAAGATAGAACTATTAATTAAAAGCTAATAATCAAAACTTAATTAGTTAAAGTAAAGTGGGAATTGAACCCTAGCTACTTATACCAAACTAAACACACTCCTTACCACTAAACTAAAACCTTTCTTGTTAACCCTTAATTAACAACAACCTAATAACCTAAATAAAAAACTAAGACAACAAGAGCGACAGCTCACCTCATCATCTTCTTCATCATGCAACCCGAAGCCGTGGGTGGAACCACGGCAACACCACCACAAGCGGTTCTGCCCGCTGCCTGCCTCTTCTAGGAGAACTGCGATTGCCGCCGGAGAAGGGAAGGATCCTCCACTGCCGTCGTTGTTCTGTTTCTCCAGGGAAAAAGGGAGCGCCGAGGGCTCTGTTCAAAGTCCAAGCTGCTGCCAAGGTCGCCGGAAAAGCCGAGGAGGATGGAGCCGCTGTCGTCAACGAGAGAAGGAGGATAGGGTCGCCAGAACTGCCACCTTGCCGAGGAGCTCCTGCGTCTACCGTCCGCCGGACCCGCCGCCGTACTCTGCCAAAGCTACAACTTGCCGGCTTGCCGTCCTAGTTAGCTTGCCGCTACTGCCGAGGGAAGAAGGAGTCGTCGACCCCCCACCCCCCCTTGCTGCTGAAACCGTCGACGGAAGGTGAGGCCAAAGGTGGTGATGTGCGGCTATTGTTCAAGCAAGGTTGAAGGCCACAGAAGTGGGGGAGATAAGGGGATGGCTGCTGACTATGCGTAGAGGGTTGAAGATGAATTATAGGGGAAGAAACATTAACTTATATATCTATGTACATCTTCCATATGTAGTAGGGTTATATCATTATTATTTAGACTTAGGTCATTTATAGAAGGTTGGACAAGATAGTTTGAGCTTGGGTATTTCTTTTGAGTTTAAGAACAAAGGCAAATTATGCTGTGCATCCCTATGCACCATGCATGGTGCATACGGATGCAAAAATGACGTCATTTTAATAAAATGTGTGTCTCCCCTTAAAAAAAAATCAGGTTCGATTCCCAACAACAACATATGAACTAAAATTCCATAATCGATGAACTATAATTCCATAATCTAATCTATGAACTAAAAATTCCAGAATGAATGAACTAAAATTTCATAATCTATAAACTAAAATTTCAGAATCGATGAACTACAATTCCATAATCGATGAACTATAATTCCATAATCAATGAACTATAATTCCATAATCTATGAACTAAAATTCCAGAATGAATGAACAATATAATGTTGTTGCTGGGAATCAAACCTGAATTTTTTTTAAAGGGGAGACGCGCGTTTTTTAATAAAACGACGTCGTTTTGGCATCCATATGCATACGGATGCACAGCATAACGATTGAAGAACAAACATGATGTACATATATGATTTGGGCTTACAAAAAGGGGTAGGCTTTTAGGAAACAAACATCATTTTGGGCTTAAGACATTTTGGGTAGTAAAATCATAGTTCATAAGATAAATAGGCCAAAGCCCATTTTATATATATATATATATATATAGTAAAATATTCAAATCATAGATAGATAGTTCTATTTGGGAAATATTTATATTTAATTATAAGGTTTAGGAAATTACGGGGTGTCCAAGTTTGGTAATAGGGGTTATAGGGAAAATTGCTTTGGGAATAGATTGGAGGTGGTGGGGTGTATTCATGTGAAAAAGGTACAGTGTAAGCCTGGTAGGAGTAATGGGAAGGATGTCCAAAATTGTGATGTTGAGAGTTCATCGTTTCAAGTCTCCTGAAATCACAAAATTTGGAAAAACTTTTGGTGGACACAAGATAAATAGTGAGATTAAAATAATAAAACAAAAGAAAACGTAACTCAAGATTCAAAACATCAAATTTCCTTACTATATTACAAACTCAACAAAACAACCGTTTACCACTCCCCGGCAACAGCGCCATTTTGACCAGACACTTTTTCGTTTACGGTTCTCTTTTAGAAAGCATGGTCAAAAGATTAGATGTGATAGGGTCATGTAAGGATTTGAGATTTAATGGTGATAAAACGGGGTGAGTGAGAACCACCCCGAGTGTCGTACTCAAGGAGTGATAACTTGGAAGTGTTGAGAGAGTGTTATGGTAAGGATATTTGAGCTTGAGGTCCTTGGTTAAGTGATTGCATTAATAGGTTGTGGTAGAATAAGAGAACAATGAGAAAGAGAAATAAGAACTGGCGGGAAGTACTCACGAAACTATTAGCCGCTAGGTGCCTACAACGAACTAATCGAGTGATAAAAGATGAAAAGGAAAAACGTAACCAGCCGGTCACTGGTAGAATTTCTTAAGGTGGTGATTGTTCCACAGGCTCACCCTCCGTGGTTTCTACCCGGTAAGTTCCCGGGTAAACTTCGCTTGCTATCTTGTACGGCCCTTCCCATCTGACCGCCATGTTTCCTCCCTCGGTGGGTCGACTGGCCGTCCTTTCTCTCAGTACGAGGTCCCCTACTTGGAGGTATCTAACCTTGGCCCTTTTATCCTCGTAGCGCTTGACAGCCTGCTGATACTCGACCATCCGAGCATAGGCTACATCTCGCCTTTCTTCCAAGAGATTCTTTTCAATTCGCAGCGTTTCTTCGTTGCCTTCATCATTGTACAACAAGACTCGCCGACTAGGCGCCGGGAGCTCGGTCGGGACCTTCGTCTCGAACCCGTATGCCAAGGCAAAAGGTGCTTCAGCAGTCGCCCTTCGCGGGGTCCTTCAGTAAGCCCATAGCACCTTTTCCAATTGCTCAACCCATGTGCCGCCTAACTCCTCCAGTTTTTTTCGCAACCGTCCAAGAGGGTGCGGTTTAAGTTCTCAATCTGCCCATTCGCTTGGGGGTAAGCCACAGACACCTTAATGTGCCGAATACCGATCTGCACACAGAAAGCCGCGAAGGCCCTATTGCCGTTGTCGTTCACTTTCGATCACTAGCTGCTCAGGCAGTCCAAATCTGCATATGATGTTCTTCCAGACGAAACGATGGCATTGATACTCGATGATGGTGGCCAGGGGCTCAGTCTCTACCCACTAAGTGAAATAATCCACGGCCGCGATGCAAAAACGCACTCGCCCGGGCGCTTGGGGAAGCAACCCGAGCAGGTCGATACCCCAGTTGGCAAATGGTATTGCGGTGGTAATCAGGGTATAAAAGGTCGCCGACCGGGTGCTCTTTTTAGCGAATGCTTGGCATATGGAGCATTTTATCACTTCTTTGATGCAGTATTTCACCATGGTTGCGCAATAGTAGCCCTGAACGATGAGTTTCCTGGCCAGAGTGTTGGCCCCCTGATGGGCCGCACAGATTCCTCGATGGGTGGCTGCCATTACGACCCTGGCCTCCTCGGGAAGTAGGCAGCGCAATAAAACCCCCCCATAGGATCGTTTATAGAGCAACCCGTCCACCAACTCGAATGAGGGAGCTCTCCTTCTAATGCGGTCAGCATCCTCCTTATTGTCGAGCAACTCTGCCTTTTGCTTGTATCTGACTATGTCCGCCAGCCACGGCCACTCGGCCTGGCTCTCATGGCCGAATGGGGAAGTGGGTGCCTGGACAACCGTGCAAACCGAGAGCACTTTGGTGCTTGGTCGTTCTAGGACCTCGGTGCGACAAGCCATCGACAGGTACGGAGGTATACTTCCCAATGCCAACTTCGATATGATGTCCGCTTCCGCATTCTCTGCTCGCGGGATGTGAATGATCTCATAAGCTTCCAACATATCCAGTAACCCTTCGGCCATATCTTTATAGAGTCTTAGCCTTTCCTCCCTGGTTACGCACTCGCCCTTCAACTGACTGACTACTAGGCGGGAATCCGTCCTTACACGCACTCGGGCAGCGTTAAGGGCGATGACTAACCGCAATCTCCCGACGACCACCGTGTACTCTGCATCATTGTTTGAAGTCCGAAATTAGTATCTTAAGGCGTTATATAGGCGGAATCCCTTGGGGGTGGTGACCATGACACCACCTCCACAATGCCGGGTGCTGGCGTCACCGTCGATGTGTATCCCCCACCATTCCGCCACTTCTAGGCCTTCGACCAGCGAGCCCTCCGCTAGGTGGGCGGAGCATTCTACTATGAAATCAACTAAGGCCTGGGCCTTGATGGACGGTCGTGGGGCGTACTCAATCCCATACTGGGTGAGCTCCATCGCCCACTTGAGTAGTCGTCCGGACGAGGCCGGGTTACGCAGCGTACTGGCCAGCGATAAGTCAGTCAACACTCTGACTGTATGAGCTTGAAAGTAAGGCACCAACTTTCTGACGGTGGTGACTAAGGCAAATGCCACCTTCTCGAGGGGAGAATAGTTGACCTCTGCGCCCTTCAAAGTCCGCCCGACGTAATAAACTGGCAGCTGAGTCTTCTCTCCTCCCACACCAGCATGACCCCGACCGCCCTGTGGGAGGCGGCCAAGTATAACAACAGTGTTTCTCCCTCCTTGGGTTTAGACAAGAGGGGTGGAGCTAAAAGATACTTCTTTAAATCCTCGAAGGCTGCCTGGCATTCTCCAGTCCACCAGAACCTGTCCTGCCTCTTCATAACCTCGAAGAAGTGGAGGGCCCTATCGGCGGACTTAGACAAGAATCGGCTAAGGGCGGCCATCCGACCAGTCAATCGCTGCATTTCCTTAAGGTTGCTGGGCGGCCGCATATCTAGAATGACCCGCACCTTCTCTGGGTTCGGTTCAATTCCTCGCCGGGTAACCATGTCGCCCAAAAACTTCCCTCATTTAACCGCGAACGCGCACTTCTTGGGGTATAACCTTAGGTTGAACTTCCTCATAATTACAAAACAATCTGTCAGATCCTTCACGTGGTTAGTTTCCTCCTTGCTCTTGACAAGCATATCATCAACGTAAGCGGCCATGGATCCGCCTATCAACCCTTTGAACAATCGGGCTACCATTCGAGTATAAGTGGCTCCAGCATTTTTAAGACCGAAAGGCATTACCCTATAGCAGTATACCCCTTCCGGGGTGATAAAGGCGGTCTTTTCTTCATCCGACTCGTGCATGAATACCTGATGGTAGCAGCGGAAAGCATCCATGAAGCTGAGCAAGGCATAGCCAGCCGTGTCGTCTACCAGCTGATCGATTCGGGGCAAAGGGAAGGGATCCTTCGGACAGGCCTTGTAGAGGTCGGTGTAGTCGACGCACATTCTCCACGCCGGCGGCTTGGGCACCAACACCACGCTGGCCAGCCAGCCGGGATATTTAACCTCCTGAATGTGCCCCGCGGCTAGCAGCGTATCTACTTCCCGCTTCACAAAGTCCATGCGATCATTTGACAAATGCCTTCTCTTCTGATCCACAGGCCTGAGGTCGGGATCGACCGCCAACCTATGCGTTATGATCGACCGGTCAACCTCAGGCATATCCTCTGGCCCCCACGCAAATATTTACTTGTATCCCTTGAGAACTGTCATGACCGCCTGCTTCACAGAGGTAGGCAGGCCAGTTCCGATCCGGACCGTTCTGTCGGGACGCTCAGCCTCAAGGATGATTTCCTCTAACTCGACTGCGGGAGTCAGACGCTCCGCTGGCCCCTCAGCCACCTGATGGGCAATAGTGTTCACTCGGTCAAAGTTCTGCCCAACCTTTCGGCAGGCTTGCAAGTAGCAACTACGAGCCGTCTTCTGATCACATCACACTACTCCGACACTGGTCGGTGTGCGAAACTTCATACACAAATGCTCAATAGAGATGAGGGCGCCCAAATCCTCTAGCCCTGGTCGGCCGAGGATGGCATTATACACACACACCAGAGCAACGACCATGAACTCCATATCCAACTTTCTTACCTGAGGCCAGGTGCCCAACTCTACGGTCAAGGAGACGCACCTTTCTGCCTTGACCGCATCGCTGGTGAATCCGGCCAAAAGGGTCCTAACTGGTCGTATCTGTTCCCTAGGCAATCCCAATTTCTGGAAGGCTTCTAGGTATAACATGTTAACGCTACTGCCCGTGTCAACCAACACTCGTTGGGTGACCGCATTTGTCTCATTGTGATCTGTCATCCCCTTCTGCACTGCCACGCCTGGTCGGCGCCACTGGTTAGGGGGCAGCGGCCGGCCATGCTTAATGAGCACCTCAATTTCTTCCTTTAAGCCTTTGCATTCCCCCGTGAAATGGGTGCTCGTGCGATGGTATCGGCAATAAGGTGCGGGGTTTGCACTGACCACTTGGGGCCTGTCGCCATGGCGGATAGGCGGGGGCGGAGGTAGCGGGGCGTAGACCTCGTGGACAGGCTGTGCCATCAGCTGGGAGGAAAGAGCTCATAGTCGATCCAAGATTCGGCGAGCTCTCACACGAGTGCCACCTTCCTCCGCTGCTCGCCCTTCGCGGGAGTTATCCATCCGGGGTCTCTTGGCTGAAGAAACTTCTTGCTTGCGTTTTTGTCTGACCACCTCCACGGTATCGGCCAGCTGATTTGCCCGCTGGATGGCCTCCGCATATGTCTTAGGATTCTCTTCCCGCAGCCGACTATAGTACCCGTCCGCTCTCAAGGACTCGGTAAAGAACGTCAGGGCTGTCTGATCGTCTAGGTTTCCGCCTGCGGCTCCTTCTGCCACCGCGTAAAGTACCTACGTAGGCTTTCTCCTTCATCTTGATGCACCCTGGCAAAATCCGAGATTGACTTCATAGGTTTCATACTCCCGGCAAAATGTATCAGGAATTGGGTAGCCAATTCCTCGAAAGTGCTGATGGATCCCGGGGGAAGCCTGAGGAAACATCTCTAAGCCGACCTGGCCAGTGTCGGGAAGAACGCTCGGCAGATCATCAGAGCATCAGCCCCGACCACTTGCATCTTGGCCTGGAAACTGATGACGTGGTCACGCGGGCCCCCCATGCCATCATATGTGGGGTGATCGGGCAATTCGAACCCGACTGGTACCCTATAGGCTTGCACTTGCGTGGAGAAGGGTGAGGCGGTCAGGAGGCTATCAGTGACCAGCCTATCCCTACCTTCGACCATCTGCCGGAGCTCCTGAATGGCAACAAATAGATCGGCCATCTCGGGGTTATTCTGGTCGGGTTGCACGGACGACTATACGATGCCTTCCGCAGCTTCTTGCCTTTGCCGGGCAGCCATTCTCTTTTGGATAATGGCCATCGGCTGCTCCCTGACTAACCGGGCAGGGGGGGCACTAGCCGCCCCGCTCGGCCAAACGCTCCAGGACCGACTGCGCCGGGGCTACGGGTCCAATTCTGGAGTGCGCCGAGCGGTTAGCTTGCTGATCGACGGGCGGATTACCCCTTAAGTGCTCTAAGTGCTCGGGCGCCCCTCGATGGTTTTCCACGGGAACTGATCGTACGGGCTGTCTGACCTCGTTGGGGGGCGCCTGACCCCGTTCGCGCGTGTAAGCATCAAAACCTTGCGCCAACAACTCTGTAAAGTTAGCTTGGGCCTAAGAGATGGGCGCTGCAAAGTTAGCTTGGGCCTAAGAGTCGGCGCGACAGTACGCGCGGTAGGTGCAGCCGAATGCTTTCCGGAAGCGCAACGGTTTAGCTGCTCCCTCAGGTCGCTGACGGATGCGCGACTGCCGGCGGGCAGCTCTGGCGGGTTTGCGATAACTGCCACATGCCCGTTAGCCGGCGGGGCAGCGACGTTGGGGCCGGTGTTACGATTACTACGTCTCATATGTGCCATCAACAAAGCTTAGAAACGGGACATTTAGTTTCGTTCGCCACAAACGGCGCCAATGTTGGTTTTCGCAACCTCGATGGCCGCTCGGCAAGCCAACACCAACGAAAAGATGTGCTTGCGAGATAATAAAAACGAGAGATAAAGTATTAGAGAGAGAGAGAGAGAGAGAGAATAATGTGATATTATTTCTCCAGGTTTTGCCCAAAAAAGTGCCGATCTGATACATGGTGATCCCTGGGGGATATTTATACATGAACATGGGGTTCGTACATACAAGGTAAGTTGGGTTGACGTAAGGCCAAGCCTAAAGATGGGGTAAGGCTAACGTAGGGCTGATGCAACTGCCTACCTACTACCATAAACCGTCTAGGCTAATTAAGGAAGCTACTAAAATGAACAAAGATAGCCTCCGCAGAATCCGCTGATATTCGTCTCTGGATACGCACCCGGTCGGGAACTCCCCGGCCGCTATGGGAACGCCTTCATGGGCTTCCGCATCCGGGCAAGGACACTCCACCCGCGAGGCCTGGTCGCCGGTCAAGGACACAACTCCTGCGTGACTTGGTCGTCCATCTGAATCCTGCATGGTATTCAGCCGGAGACACACCGGCCACCGAGGCTGGTCGCCCAACCGCATCTCATCCGGAACCCGCCCGAGGACGCATCGGCTGGTGAGATTAGCTGCTAAAGGATGAACTGCCGTCGTAGGACGCCTTATACAATGGCCGGGAGGGGCCTTGGAGATCCTCCACTTGCTAAGTATCAAGCCATGCCTTGACCCGACCGCCTTGCCGGACCTTCCCATCCAGGCAGCTATTTTGGGGTATCTATCAATTCTGTCTGCAGCTAACGGATAACTTTAAAATAATTTAATAATAGAGGGGTAAAATAGGAATTTCAAATTATAATCCCCTTCTTATGTTGAAACCCATTGTGCAACAATCATTATTTTCTTCTTATATCTACAATGTCTTTTTCTTCCCCAAGCTCTAAAGTCTCAAGTTCATCCACTTCCAAGCTGCGAAATTCATAGGCAAGTTGTTTCTCTATTTTATATGTTTAAATAAATAATCATTATAACAATATCTATTGTAACTATACATTTTGAATTATTTATTAGCATCTTCTATTGACAAGAATTGTAACAATTGTCATTGATAAACTCTCAAAATAATTTGTCTCAACAACGAATGTAAATTAAAAAAAAAAAAATCAATGATTTCATTATTTTTATATATGTAAGGAAGGGGGAAACCCAAAAGAGATACAAGAAGGATTATGAGTTACAAACATTTCGCCAAATAGGGAAGGAAAGCGCATCGTCCTCTAAAAGCCCAAGCAGTTCTACGGGCGGGCTGCTAAAGATATGAATTCCTTTGGTAAATCGGTGTGATATTTTGGCAAGGAAATCAGCCACCTGATTTTGTTCACGGGCAATAGAAGCCACTTGCCAAACTTTTAAACATCGGAGTTCTTTTTTGCATGCTTCTAGAATATTGTGCATCACGGTAGTCGGAGGAGAGCTATTGTTGATATAATCTGGTAACATTGAAGCGTCGCATTCAAAGAGCACTTTTCTGAATCCCATATGTGCTGCAAGTTGGATTCCTTTTAGTAAAACCCATGCTTCTGCCTCGGGTGGTGAGCAACAGCCAATGTTGTGCACATAGCTAGTTATCCATTTTCCTGCTTCATCTCGAATTGCTCCTCCGCTTCCTGCCTTTGATGTGGTGGGTTCGGCAGTGCCATCCACGTTAACCTTTACAAAGCCTTCTTGTGGTTTAGTCCAGCATAGTTTGATCCAAGTGGACTGGTTATCTGTGGAACCCGGTCTTCTCGCTCTTGCAAAGGCAGAGGCCACTTCTTCAGCTTGGGATTTTACCCAGACAATTTTAAATTGCAGAGGTTTGATGGCGGAGTTGAAGATGACATCGTTCCTCCATTTCCAAATCCACCACGCAGTTATGGAAAATATGGTGCTGGTAGTTGTCGGATTTCTGCCATCATGTCTTCTTGAGATTCCTTCGTCTAACCAAGTGGCGAAAGGGAGATTGCTAGATAGCTCAGGTACTGGAGGAAGGATTGCGTTCCAAACCTCTGCTGCGGCGGGGCATTTGCGAATCACATGGTCTAAATCTTCAACCGCATCAGGACATCTCCAACACCTATCACAGTTCGTGAAGCCCCTTTTGGCTCTGTTCTGATTAGTCATAATCCTATCATGTTTCAAAAGCCAAATGAATAGACGAATGTGGTTGGGTACTTTGAGTTTCCAAACATTCTCCCAATTCGTCTCTGACATAGGAGTGGTTTCTCCAATCGCAATGTTATAAGCAGAGCTCACCGAATATATCCCTGAAGCTTCTTTAGTCCAGTAAAAACAGTCGTTCGGACCATGGTCCTCGGTAACAATGAAGCCTGCTAGTTTGTCGATAACGGGGGTTGGGAGATGGTTGATGATCTGTTCCCATCTCCATCCTCTTGTCGAAGACCAATAGCTTGCAACCGATCTTTGCAAATTGTTATCCGGGATTTCGCCAGTAGCGACCTCTATGAATGGTTTGTTGAATAGCCAGGCATCTGACCAGAAAGCCGTATCCAGGCCATTTCTCACATAACTCCGGATTCCTTTTTTCAGGATCGGAACCGCTTTAAGAATTCCTTTATAAGCATTGGACATATTCGTCTTGGCAGCCCAGGCACTACAATCCTTGGAGGATAAGCTGTATTTGTCTTTGAAGATTTGGATCCAAAGCCGATCTTCGTTGTTTAGTATTCTCCACCCAAGCTTTGCTAAGAAGGCGAGGTTCATCTGTTCCAAACTGCGGATCCCTAAACCTCCATTAACCTTTGATTTTGTGACCGTGTCCCATTTGACTAGATGTACTTTCTTTTCCCCATTCTTGCTGCCCCACAAAAAGTTTATAATAAGTTTTTCAATAGATGTGATGATCCCCATAGGTAAAAGAGTAGACTGCATAGCAAAATATGGTATGGCCGACAATACTGATTGCACCAGAATGTGTCTTCCTACCAAAGAGAGGGATTTTGCTCTCCATCCTGTTAATCTCTTTTTAATGCGCTCCGTTATGTCCACAAAAGTTTCGCTGCTCAGTCGACCATGGAAGGAAGGCATGCCAAGATATCTACCAAGGTCCAGTACTCCTTGGATCCCTATCGATTGAGCAATGTGTTGCTGCTGAGTATATTTTGTGTTTTTTGAGAAGTAAATCGATGACTTCTGTAAGTTGACCTTCTGTCCAGAACTTGCACAAAAGTGGTCTAGACATTTTTTCAATTCAAGTCCTTGTTCAACTGTTGCTTCCCCAAATAATACCAAATCATCTGCAAAAAAGAGATGAGAAATATTAGGAGCATGTCTTGATAATTTTATACCTTTCCATTTGCCCGAGGTGACTGAATCTATGATGATGTGGCTAAGTCTTTTGATGCAGAGTGCGAATAGGAGAGGGGAGATGGGATCTCCTTGTCTGATTCCTCGAGACGGTTTGAACCACTCCGATTTATGCCCATTCCAAAGAACAGCTAGTCTTGATGTTGACACGCATTCGCGGATGTTTCTTGTCCAAGTATGATTGAAGCCAATATCTTGCAAGGTGTCCTCAATAAATGACCATGAAAGTCTATCATACGCTTTTTCCAGATCTATCTTAATCATCATCCACCCAATGCGTCCTTTCTTGAACTTCATTGAATTCAGAACTTCCTGGTATATGAGGATGTTATCAACAATATCACGGCCCGGGATGAAGCTAGACTGATGTTGTCCGATCAGCTTTGGGGAGATTGATTTAAGTCTTTTCACCATAACTTTGGCCACCAATTTATACGTTACATTGCAGAGTCCGATGTGACGCAATTGCTTAACCGTCTCTGGGCTGGGTACTTTAGGAATTAGAGAGATTAGGGTGTCATTGCACCCCATGGGTAGCTTACCAGACTCGAAGGAGTTCTGGCAAAAAGTAGATATACTTTCCCGGACTACATTCCAGGACTTCTGGTAAAAACTTGCACTGAATCCATCAGGTCCTGGTGCTTTGCAAGGGGCCATGTCGAAAAGGGCTTGCCTTATCTCCTCTAAACGGAAGGGCTCGTTAATTTCTTGCCACTCGAATGCCGATAGCACTGGGAAGCGGCCACTAGCCAATGTGGGTGTTTGGGTAAAGATGTCCGCTGTGAAAAGGCCCGAGAAATATTTTCTTTCCAATCGTATTAGGTCTACCCGTGGGTGCGTGGCCAGGCATCGTTGTATTCCTCCTATTCTGGCTAAGAGGCGTTTCTTCCTTTGATGGATGCCCCCAAAAGTGTCCATGTTCCACTTTGATAGTGCTTCTGCCATATTGTGATTATTAGTAGCTAAGTCCTGGTCATTGTTCCATACTTGAGCGACAAAACTGTTATAGTCCTTGTGTATTGTCCATGCCGTGTTAAATCTGAACGTCTTGCTTCTAGCTACTTGTATGACCTCATTTGTGTTAATGAGAAGGGGAGAGTGATCCGACCCAATTATTGGGAGATGTTTTACAACAGCGTTCGGGAAATCCAACTTCCATTCTATGTTGCTCAAGGCCCGATCAAGCCGTGCTGCCTTGAAAGCATCTGAATTGGCTCCTCTCATCCATGTGTATTGGAGGCCTGAGAATCCTAAGTCGATCAGTCCCTCTTGAAATATCTATTTGTTGAAGTCTGAACATCTTGCTTGCGAGAAGCTATCAGGGTTGCTGGCTTCTTCGCGACACGTCACAAAATTAAAGTCTCCAGCAGTGAGCCAGGGACCTCTGAGTTCAAGAGCTTCACTTGTGAGATCCGAGAATAATCTTCTGCGCAGGGCGTGATTGGGGCTACCATAAACCACTGCAAAAGTCCATGGTTGGACATTTGCTTCCTTGACCTGCAAAAGAGCGAATTGTGGATGAGTATGTAAAATCTCTATTGAGAGGGAATTCTTCCATAGCACCCATATTTCCCCTGAAAATCCTACGGCTTCGATACGAAACCATTCATCAAAACCTAATCTAAAACAGATATTATTGGCGTGAGACCCGGAAACTTTGGTTTCAAGCAGACAGATCAAGACGGGATTATAGTCCCGGATCAATTGTTTTAGGGTGCGCATAAACTTCCTAGAAGCTGCACCCTGGCAATTCCATATAAAACTAATCATAAAGAAACAAAGGAGAATAAAGGGCGTTCAAAGACGCTGATTGCCAGAGAGGGGGCCATTAAGGCCAACAACGCAATCTGTTTCACCCATGGTAATGTCGGGAGGCTCTTTGGAGGTGGAAGGTAAGGAGGCATTATCAGGAGGATTTTCCTTGAATGTGTTTTCAAATTCAGCTAATATTGAGGGAGCTCCTTCCTCGTGGTGGACAATCGTTGTTGAGATGTTTCTTCCTTCGTAAGTTCCATGGACGACAGTATGTTCCATCTCTGCTGCTGCCCTATTGGGGGGGGGGGGGGGGGGGAAACCTCTGCCACCCCGACCTCTGAAGCCCCCACGAGTTCCTTGTCTATGATATCGGGGGGTCCCTACTGGTGCTCTTGGTCTTTGCTCTGTTGTCATAACCCTTTGCTCAGGCTCATTGATTGCCGGATTGGCATGTGTCCTAATTCTGGGTATGGCTTGAGTTGGTTGTTGGAACTCTTGCTCAACTGTCCGATTCTGATCAGGTATGGTATCTGATCAATGATTTCATTATTGTTAATGAAAAATATGTACGCCACTTTATTACTCTTATTAAATTAAATAAATTAGTAGCTACAACAAAAAATAATACATATGCATTTAATTAATTTAGAATTAGATGTCTATAATGCCTTTATTTAAAAAAAAAAATTATTCATTATAAAAAATTTAAAAGAGATATAATTTCATTAGTTATATTATCTTTATTTTCTACAATTCAAATATTCATTACTTTCAAATTTATTAATCTATTATATTCACTACATTGTCCATTGTCTTCTTTTTACATTATCTTGTAATTAAATATCAAAGTTATAATATAAAATATGTTATATATATATTTATTTACCAAGTAATTTATACAAATATAATAAATATAAATATTTTGTTCAATACTTTCACATGATAACCTACGACACACTTCTCACAACGCATGAAACATGTAGGGGAAAAACTACCACTACCAAATATCAATAGGTGATGGTAAGATAAAGAGTTAATAGTACAACTAAGATCTCATCATATACACAAGGCAAATCTAAAGCTCCCTACACCATAATCTCATTGCACGATGAATCCATCTATGCTACCACCAATAACCCAATTGCACATGATACACTACCAATAAAAAAAAATACAAAATACAAAATAAAAGGACATGTACTGAAGATGAAGACAATGACAATGCTACCCAAAAGAGAATTAAGAAGAATTAGAGAAATTTAAACCAAAAGTAGTATTTATTTAGACTAAGTATTTAGACTAGCATTATTACAAAGTTGCAAACGTTTATTTGAGTGATAATATAATCAATCTCTTATATATTATCTTGCATTTATATACTTTAAATTATCGATTTAAATAAACAAATTCAATATTTATTTGCCTATGCATGAACATCTCCAATATAATATTGCATTGATATACTTTGAAATACATAATTAAAATAATCATTGGGCATTATTCATTCGCGCAAAGCGCGTAAAAAAACTAGTATAAATATAATAAAAGTCAATAATGTTAAGATTATAACGAGAATAGAAATTGTGTTAGTGTAATAGATTGCATCAATGACTTGTTCCTTATACTCTCTTTCTTATACTAATACAAATAATTTTCAATATTATCCCTAATCCTTTAAACTTTTCCTTTAACACTGCTAAGTAATAATT
Source organism: Ipomoea nil (assembly GCF_001879475.1). Classification (NCBI taxonomy): domain Eukaryota; kingdom Viridiplantae; phylum Streptophyta; class Magnoliopsida; order Solanales; family Convolvulaceae; genus Ipomoea; species Ipomoea nil. The sequence goes on from NW_017617306.1 coordinate 695,851, forward strand.
AGTTGAAATTAAAATTATGTTCATTTAATTGGTTGCATTGATAATTTATACATTGAGTTTACAATTTTATCCCCTCTATTTTTTTGAATGCTACTGGCTCTATTACAATATTGTATACTTTCTCAATCTACTGAAACACAAAAAACCAATAACGCCTCCACTGAGGCTCAAACTCACAACCTTCCAAATGGAAGTCCAACCCAAATACTATTAAACCACATAGTCTTGATTCCTCTCTCTTTTTTCTTTTTTTCTTTTTTAAAAAAGTTTTGCCTACGCCATTTTAATCATAAGGAGTTGTTATTTAAAAATATATATATATTTCTATTTGTTTTCTTGAAATTTATTTTCTAATTATACTTTTTAAGTGTATTATTTTTATAGTGTTGGTGTATATAAAACTTTTAGCTAAAATCTTGTGATGGTTAAAAGCAAATATAATATTTTATCTTTTGTTTATTTGAATTTCAGCAAAATGAAATAATTTATTACGCAAATACATATAATTATATATTTGACCGTCTGAATTGTTTAATGCTCACTATTATTGATTATGATTTCAATTACTAAATTAATATATTATACAAATATTTTGTTAGAATAAAATGTGATAAATATTATAAACAAATGAATAATTTAATTATCAATTGTATCTCACACTGCTGGAAATTATGAAATTTCCGACCATCTGAAAATGATCTTAAATTAAGTTGATACCAAAAAGTCCAAAAAGTGGTCGGAAATAGCAACAAAGGTTTTTCCGGATACCAAAAGTGGTCGGAACAAGACTTTCGACTTGATTTAAGATCACTTTCAGGTGATCGGAAATTTCATAATTTCCAGTAATGTCAAATTATAGTATTGGATATTTATTTAGTTGCGCAACTGTTCGTGTTTATTATTATTTTTTTTTTAGTACTATGTACCATATATATTACATGTAGTATCTGGTCATTTTTATATATTTTCTCAACCTACTGAAGCCCAACAAGTCAATACTCAATACCACCTCAACTGAGGCTCGAAATCATGATCATACCATTTGACCACAAAGTCTTTGATCGCACTTATTTAACTACTTATTTTATAAATGATAATAATTCATATGATATGTTGGATAAATTGGTAAATTGTGAGGAAACGTTATCCTTGTACTTTGAATGAAATTTTGGATTATTTGTATTTACTTTGGTAAGCCGTGATTCACGGTTAAATTAATTGTGCTGAAATTTTGTGGACTTTTCTTTTTAGGTACTATTGTAAATAAAATTTCTAAAAATTATACATTATGGGTGTGTTTGGAAACCTGAAAAATGAGTTCTGGAAATCATTTTCTAAGTTTCCAGTGTTTGGATGTGCCTGGAAAATCAAGTCAACGGAAATCATTTTCCGTTGACTTTGGAAAATAGGCTTGTTTTGGAGGAAAATGACTTCCCTTTTTTTTTGGGGGGAAGTCATTTTCCAACTTTTACACCAACATCACACCACCACCAACATCATCAACACCATACCACCATCACCACCACTATTGCCGCCGCCACCACCACTATACCCCCGCCACCATCACACCACCAACACCGCAACCACTACCACCACCACCACCACCACCGCCACCATCGCCGCCGCCATCACCAACACATACCACCGCCACTACACCACCTTCACACCACCGCTGCCGCCACCACCACCATCATACCACCGTCGCCGCCACCACTACCACCATACCACCGTCGTCGCCATCACCACCATACCACCGCAACCACCGCCACCATACCACCGTCGTCGCCACCACCACCACCACCATACCACTACAACCACCGTCGCCGCTACCACCGCCGCTACCACCATACCACCACAACCACCATCGCCGCCACCACTACCACCATACCACCGCCACCACCACCACACCACCGCCGTCGCCACCACCACCACCATACCACCGCAACCACCGCAACCACCGTCGCCGCCACCACTGCCACCATACCACCGCCGCCGCCATCACCACCATACCACCACAACCACCGTCGCCGCCACCACCACCACCACCACCATACCACTGCAACCACCGTCGCCGCTACCACCGCCACCACCACCATACCACCACAACCACCATCGCCGCCACCACTACCACCATACACCGCCACCGCCATCACCACCATACCACCGCCACCGCCATCACCACCATACCACTGCCACCACCACCGCCATCACACCGCCGCCACCACCACCACCATACCACCGCAACCACCACCGCCACCACCACCACCATACCACCGCAACCACCGTCGCCGCCACCACCACCACCACCACCGCAACCACACGACCACTGCCACCACTGTCATACTACCACCACCATCACACCAACACCACTACCGCCGTCGCCGCCACCACCAGCATACTACCGCAACCACCGTCGCCGCTGCCACCACCATACCACCGCCACCACCATCACACCGCCGCCGCCGCCACCACCACGACCATACCACCGCAACCACCACCGCCACCACACCACCACCGTCATACCACCACCAATTATTATTATTATTATTATTATTATTATTATTATTATTGTTATTATTATTATTATTATTATTATTATTATTATTATTATTATTATTATTATTATTATTATATAACGAATAACACCACTACCACTACACCACCACCACCACCACCATAATATTTTTGATATATTATTAGTTTTTTTTTTGAAAAACTTAACTATTTTTTATTATATTTAAAATTAATATTATATCATTACATATTATTATACATGTTGTAGTATTCTAAATAAAATAATTAAAATGTTTAATTATACAATTCTACTCATTTTCCAGAAAATGAACCAAACACAGAAAAACAGTTTTCCATAATGCAACCAAACACTGGAAAGGAAAATGTTTTCCGGAAAATGACTCATTTTCCAAAAAATATTTTCCAGAAGTCATTTTCCTGCTTTCCAAACGGACCCTATATGATAATTCAAGGAAAAATTGCATATTTAGTCTTTGAGTTATAATCCAGTTATGACTCAGTCCCTAAGTTATGGCAATATCCGAATTTAGTCCCTTAGTTAGGAGCAAAGTGACGAGTTTGGTCCCTAACGTTAATATTATGTCTGTAGCTAACGGAAAATTTAAAAACAATTTAATAATAAAGGGGTAAAATAAGAATTTCAAATTATAATCCCCTTCTTATGTTGAAACTCATTGTGCAACAACCATTATTTTCTTCTTATATCTACAATCGAAGGTCTTTTTCTTCCCCAAGCTCTGAAGTCTCAAGTTCATCCACTTCCAAGCTGCGAAATTCATAGGCAAGTTGTTTCTCTACTTTATATGTTTTAATAAATAATCAATATTCTCTATTTTATATCAAGAAAAAAGTAACTTGGAGGATATTGATTATCAAGAAAAAAGTAGTCAATATTCTTCATGAAGAACACCTCCTCCAAGTTACTTTTTTATTGCTCATAAATACGGAGAATATTGATTATTTATTTAAACATATAAAATAGAGAAACAACTTACGTATGAATTTCAAGTTTCAACATAAGAAGAGTATTATAATTTGAAATTCTTATTTTACCCCTCTATTATTAAATTGTTTTCAAGATTGCGTTAGCTGCATGCAGAATATTAACGTTAGGGACCAAACTCGCCACTTGCTCATAACTAAGGGACTAAACTCGAATACGGACATAACTTAGGGACTGAGTCGGAACTTGATTATAACTCAATGCCGGACTAAAGATGCAATTTTCCCATAATTCAATAAAATATATTTACTAAAAAATACAATCGTATATATAGGTTTTTTTTTTTTTTTTTTTTTTTAATATGGACATTGCTACACTTCCTTATATTTATCTCTCACACAAACTCACTTCTGGCTTTTTGTAGTGAGTTTTGAAATTTAAAATAAAAACAAAATAATAATAACCATACAAAAATAGCCACATTGGAAAAATTTGTATGACTTTAATTTTTTAAAGGTAGGAAACATCTTCCTTTTAAAATAATTTGCAGGTTAGTCCATTTAGGCTTACCCTCTAGGATTAATGTACCTATGAGGTTTCAATATTATAATATTTTGTTCAATTTGATCTGTGTATTTTTATTTTGTTCAGTTTATTCTCTATATTTTAAAAAGTGGTGCAACTAAGGGCAATAGTTAACGGTGTTAATATTATCGTTAACTTAACTTATGTGACGCTGAGATCATCACTACCACATCATGATATTTATATTCCAACTCATATATTATTTTATAAAGGCTCAAGTGTCAAATCGCACCATGAACCAATTGCGATATGTCATGCCGCACCCTGATCTTATATAAGTGATTATTCGATTCACAAACTAAAATTTTTTGTCCGCCTAGCATTTTTTACAGGTTTCCCTGTTACTTTGATGACATGGAGCCGGTGGACTTATTTTATTTACTTGGTCAAATAAACTGATGAGCTGTCTTCTTTTCCTCCTTATCTTCTTTCAACCCTTATCGTCGACTTACCAGAGCTTCAGCTTCAACATGGTGACTCCCTGATTTGCAAATGATTTCTCAATTTTCGCCAAAAAGAAATCAACAATCATTTCATTCTTCTTCCAAATTTGGTTCTGAATTCTTTGTATTTTTCTTGGATATTATGCTTTAATTTCTGTGATTAATGGGAAATTATTATGCTTTCTTCTCCCAAATTCTACTGCTTTCTTGCAGCGATTACTTAGAGGGCGTTTGGTTGAAACATGGGAATCTGAATCGGGATGGGGTTTTAGCGAAGTAGCTTGTTTGTATGCGATTGAGATGGACCGAACCCGTATCTTGGCGGGGCGACCCAGTTGTTCGCAGCAGGTCGGCAGTCCGGGTGGAAGGCAACAGCGGCGACCGGTTGCGGTGGCGGGGTGCTCGACTCCATGGTTCCTCTCTTCATCAACGGCAGCAGCTGGAAGCAGAGCACGGTTTGGCAACATGTCTCAACACCCGGGAATGCATCCTTGTTTGACAACCACTCCAGTTCTTCCTCCATATCTTCAGGGAAGTCATCAGGGTTAATGGATTTTGATGACCCCAAGGAAGACGAAACAACAGGTGAAGTGCCAATGGCGGCGGCGGCTTGGTTCGCGTCCTTCTCGCCTTCACCCTCGTCCAAGTTAAAGTTCAGAAGGTATTTTACCAGATAAAGCTAGTTCTTGGTTGAACTGCTCTGACATCTGACTAAAAGAAAGAGCATCGGAGCGAAACCGGGTGCGTTCGCCCTTATCGCACTTGATGGGGGTGGAGACGCTAGGAACTATAACGCCGGCCGGCAGAACCAAGTCTCTGGTGGAGCTGCGTTGAATTTTTGCATTTTCTATTATATTTCTAAATTCCGTCTCAGCAATCACTGATTTCTCTGTAATATTTTGTGTATTTCTCGCCTATATTTTGTTAAAGGCTTTGGAGATAAATCGTTGTGGCTGATTGCATATGATTTTGAACCTTCAGATTGATTTATGAAGTTTTTCTGGAATTTCCAGAATCCGGCGACACTCCGATCGCCGGAACGCCGCCTGTCGCCGGTCACAACGCGAATGGCTGGAAATTCAAATTTTGGGTTATTCAATTAAACTGATGAAATGACTGCCACATCTATTGAAATGGCTGACACATCTACAAAACAAAACACATGTCTGCCAAATCACCTCCACATCACCAATTTATTACCTTTAACCTGAAGGTTACCTGTAAAAAATGCTAGGCGGACAAAAATTTTTAGTTTGTGAATCGAATAATCACTTATATAAGATCAGGATGCGGCATGACATATCGCAATTGGTTCATGGTGCGGTTTGACACTTGAGCCTTTTATAAATATTTAAAATTAATTATTTTTACCACCAATATATTACATTAATATGTTAAAAATAAATAATTACAATCATGATAACACCAAGTGTTCAAATCTCATTTGGAAAATGGTTGTAATTATTTATTTTGGAATATTAATGTAATATATTAGTGGTAAAGATAATTAATTTTAAATATTTATAAAGTAATATATGAATTAGAATATAAATATAATGATGTGATACTAATGATGTCAGCACCATGTAAGCTAAGTTAACTCTAATATTAACATTGTTAACTATTGTCCTTAATTGCATCACTTTATAAAGTACAATGACTAAATTGACCAAAATAAAAGTAAAATGACTAAATTGAACAAAACACCATAGTACATGAATCTCATAGATACTTCAACCAAATCTCTAGTGGGCTAAATCCACATTGACATCTTTATGAGGTGTATTTTTTTTCTGGTCAGACCATGAGGTGTCCTAAGCAGGCCCTAACTATAGGAGACACTTTTAAGCTCGTACTATATAAACTAGACTAATCCATGTTCGCACTGGACCGACCCATTATATTTTAAATAATTTTTACAAAATCTTTATGAGGTGTATTTGTTCAAGACTTTTATAAATTTTTGTAGAATTTTAACACAATATATTTTAAATCATTTTCACAAAATCGTTTCAAACTTGTGTAAATTTTATAGGAGTTTGAAAATCTTATAGCACATTTATAAGCTTTTATTCACTTTAAGTTTTTTATTTTAAAAATTTTACATCAGTCATTAAAACTCGAAATTGAATATATATATATATATATATATATATATATATATATATATATATATATATATATATAGTTAGGAACAAGTGTTAGATAGATTTTGATGATACCAAAAATATTTTGAAAGTTAAGTCCTTAATTATTTCTTATTTTCTAAACATAGAAATTTTCGCAATGTAAATTCGAAAGATTCATTAAGATAATGGACTTTACTAATTGGAAAGTTAAAAACCGGAAAGTAAACTAAATTTTAAAAGTTACCTTAGGATAGTTAATTAAAGGAAAAATGACACTTTTTTCCCCTGAGTTATATACTTATAGCACTTTTCTCCCCTGAATTATTTAAGTGGCTCTTTTCCCCCCTAAAATGTTAAATGGACATATTTACCCTTAAAATAAATATTTAAAATAAATATTTTATTTTTTTTTTTTCTTCTCCAACAAATTATTACTATAATTTGGTTCAAGCCAAATAGATATTATAGCAACCAAACCAAAATATTCCAATTACAATTTAGAATCAAAACGCGATATTTAGAGTTTATTAAAATCGCAAATCGAAATGGCTGGTTCATGTTCCGAACTGAAAAAATAAAATACATTTATTGTTGAATTTAGACTATTTTAAAATAAAAAATAAAATAAAATTTAAAATAAAGATGGTTCAAAATCACGAACCGGATCCGGAACCGCCGGTTCACGGTTCATGATCCAGTTTTTTAGGTTCATAAATTTAATAAATTGAAATCTAAATATTGGATTCTAGATCTGAATCATAACCGGAAACTTTTAATTCGATTGCTATAGTGTCTGATTCAGTTCGAACCGAACCGTGGTCATTGCTACATATACACAATAATTTGTTAGACAAGTAAAATATATAAAATATTTACTTTAAGGGTAGAAATGTCAATTTAATATATCAGGGGGACAAACCACCATTTTTAAAATAATTGAGGAGGCTAATGTGCTTACATAAATAATTGAGGAGGAAAAAGTACTATAAGTATATAACTTAGGGAGAAAAAGTGCTATTTTTCCTTAATTAAATCACGGAATGTTAGAACCGTAACTTCCGAAGATCATCATTGGAGAGAGAGAGAGAGGTTCTTGAATAGAGACATGAGATACCCAGGGTTGCAGTGCCTTGCATCCATACATACATCGTTAACTATGTATGTATTACACATGAATGGGATGCGCGATGAGAGAGAAAAGTTACTCATTATCTAGATACAAAAGAAAAAGTATATTGATGATGTAAGATTTTTCCCTATAATATATATTATATATTATGGGTCTTACTCGCAAATTATGCCATGGAAACGTGTTCACCGAGAATGGTGAACACAAGGCAAAACGACGTCGTTTTTAGGCAAAAAAAAAAAAAATTCGCGGATGTAGAGTTAACGGCGCGCGTTTGATCAAATTATGAATTTTCTGTTATGAGATTATGAATTTTATGAAAATTCATAATCTCATAACAGAAAATTCATAATCGCATATCAGAAAATTCATAATCTCACAACTGAAAATTCATAATCTCATAACAGAAAATTCATAATCTTATAACAGAAAATTCATAATCTTATAACAGAAAATTCATAATCTCATGGCTCCAAAGTGAATGTGTAGGCATGGTTCCAAAGTGAATGTGCAGGCATGGATTCATAATTTATGAATGTCCATGATTTCGGACGGGAATATGTAGGCATGGTTCCAAAGTGAATGTGCAGGCATGAATTCATAATTTATGAATGTCCGAAATTATGAATGTAATGAAAATTCATAATCTCATAACAGAAAATTCATAATCGCATAACAGAAAATTCATAATCTCATAACTGAAAATTCATAATCTCATAACAGAAAATTCATAATCTCATAACAGAAAATTCATAATCTCATGGTTCCAATGTGAATGTGTAGGCATGGTTCCAAAGTGAATGTGCAGGCATGGATTCATAATTTATGAATGTCCGTGATTTCGGACGGGAATGTGTAGGCATGGTTCCAAAGTGAATGTGCAGGCATGAATTCATAATTTATGAATGTCCGAAATCTTTGTTCACCTCAAATTAAAGTGAAACCGCAAAATGTGAAAATAAAGAAGAAAAGTCACGCAATTAATTAAAAAAAAAAAAAAAAAAAAAAAAAAAAAAAAAAAAAAAAAAAAGATAACGGTGTACTAACACCGTTAGAACCGTGTTCACCATGAATGGTGAACACGGTTCCATGGCATAACGTCCCGGTCTTACTTATGTGGTGCAAGTGGACTAGGCCAATTAAGTAATTGGTTGGGTTGGACCTTTAGGTTTAAGTCTATATTCCACCAATGTGCCTATATAAAGCTTGTATTGATGAGATACAAGATATATAATTCATTATATGGTATTAATACTGTTCAGAAAATATCAATACACCATCTAGGGTAGATCTACTGTTCAAAGGCCATACAACAGGATATCAACCATGGCTGGATATCTACAGTGCTTCCGCTTCCGCTACTACGAGTTAAGTTTCTGGTAAATTATTCTGTATATAGTTAGATCATATTTAGATCTCACATTTGGTATCAAAAGCCTTTATAATCTTTGCCTGGTTGATTGTTTTGCCTTAATCAACATTAATTTTTATATATACATGGAGTTTGTATATATTTATATATTTGTATATATATATATATATATATATATATATATATATATATATATATATATATATATATTTCCCTTTGAATCTTTAACCTTAAGAATTATTTTGAAATTTGTTTGGATTATTTGGATGGCTAAGAATTCATTAATTACAAGCATTAAGAATAATTGCATGCCTACTGCCATTTTTTTTTCTAGTAGCTTTTTGTTCGCCGGTTTCCATGGACAGAGCTGGTTGCCATGGAGAACGACGGGCTGCGGTGTTAGCCGTGGGGCACTCTGCGGTTGTGATCGGCGCTTCATCATGAACATGCAGGCTGGGACGGCGCTCCTGGGTCGTTGGAGATAACCTTCGAATTGTTGTTGCTGGATTCGGTGCTGCGGTAAGGAGAGAAGATCAGACGGAAGCAGGGTTCAGGCGGAGGTGCTTCTCCTCCGTGCGGGTTGACTCCAGTGGTGTCGCTGCTGCCCTCTCTCTTCCTTCAGGCAGCGCCGACCAGATGGCTACCTCTCCATTACAGTATATGAACGGTTAAGGTGGTTACCGATTACAGTGAACGAATCTTCCCAGAAAGACGCAAGCTAGTTGGAAGGACGGTGATCTCATTTCCTTATTTGCCTTTATTAAAAATGCAATTTTCATTTATTTACCATATTTTAGTTGCCTTATTAATGATTATACATATTACTTTTGGTAAATGACTAAATGGTGATTCATTGGTTTAAAATTACCATATTAATATTACCTTATTTAATATTATAATTAAATTTTTTTGATAAATGGTAAATATATAGTAATTGCTTAATTTGGAATATTAATGTCCTTTAGTTTTGTCTTATTTTTGACATTAAATTCATAATTAAATTATTATTCAACTTTAGGCAAATATTAAGTTTTAAATTTGCTATTTGAATTTGAATTTTAATTTAATATATTGAGGTTCATATTAAACTAGTAATTCACCCGCGCGATGCACGGAAAAAAATTATGTTATTATAAATATAAATAAAAATAGAAAAACTAAAATATTTTAAATTATTTAATATAATAATATTTTTGAGCTTCCATTGATCAAGTATTTACTATTTTTATAGAATACAAAATTACAATTAAAATTAAAATTAAAATTAAAATATTAAAATTATAATTTTGTATGATTAATATAATCTCTAATTATGTGCATATTCAAATAAATTTATAGAGAGAATTTACATAATTACATTGATTTATTCTTAATTGTGTTTCATCTAATATTATAATTTTCACAATACGAATAATAACTAAGATAATTACATTTGGAAAGAAAATTTTAAATTTTGTATGTGTAAATTTAAACTCTAATTGAACACATTTTTTATATGATTATATAATATATAGCTATTTTATTTTTCAAAAGTATATTTTTTATATGATTATATAATATATAGCTATTTTTTTTTAAATATTGTGTTTTTTTTATAATAAAAGATGTTGTGGCATTAATTGTAACATTAATTATTTTCTAAACCATATAGCTTTATTATATAAAGGATTGCGTGAATTATTGCAATTTATTTAGTATATATTGGTTAATATTATATTAATATGCATAATCCAAGCATGCTCTGTATATTCATAAATTATTTTATTAGAATTGTATATTAATAAAACCATGCATTAAAGTTGGATTAACATATTATATATTAATTAACTCATAGAATCATTATTAAATGTCATTCAATTTTAGGATCCTTAGGCCAATATTTGACATTATGGTCTATTAAGACAAATTGTTTGGTTTCTCATTTAATTTTGAGCATATTTTAGTCCTATGTCTGACTTAGGAGTTAGGACTTTAAAACCTATTTTGAACAAGTTATTTGAGACCTATCTTGGGTCAAGTTTGGATCCCACCATTATTGAGTGATATTTAATAATAATTATAGCTATTTTATTTGGACTTATAACATGTTTATTATGATAATAATATTGATTATTATGCATAACATGTTCACTAAGTCTTAATTATTACTGACTACCATATTTTGTTAATAGTATTCATGGTTGGTAATAATATTAAGTTTGGATATATTTCAGTACTAGACCATTTTATATCCATGTCATAAGTCACTTGGACCATTGAATTTATGGGTCTAATTTGATGAGAGATTATATGCTATAATTATTATTTTGGGTCTATTTATGAGCCATTAAGAATTTAAGGATTATAATTGTTATTTTGGCCATTAAGAATTACAACTATTGTTTAAGTTGATTATATATTTTTTTTAATCTATCAATAGTTTTCAGGGCCTTAATAATCTATCTATATCTATATCTATATCTATCTATTCTATATTCTATATAAAAGTAAAATCCTCCTATATTATTTTCCCGCCCAAATACAAAGACATTTTTGTAATATTGAATATTTAGACAAATATGATATTTTTATAATATTAAAGATATTAAATAAATACCTTTTTTATAACCTGTCCTGTACAGTTTTATTATCAAATACATTAGGAATAATAATTATATTAGTAATATATTATTAATTAAATAATTAGGGGAAATGATGGTTAGAACAGTGTACTTAACGTATAGTTTACTTATAAAATATGTAGTAATTAAGGTGATTATTGTTAATTAAGCTAATTAGTGTGTAGGGAATAAGGGTCAAATAGGCCATCGAACTGCACACGATAAAACAATTAGGCCACTGAACCTAAAAAAACAACAATTAGGTCCCTAAACTAATAAATTTCAAACAATTATTCCAATTTGAAGGTTTCCAACAGGTCAACAGGTCATCTCCCAAATTAATTATTTTTTTAAAAAAATAAATTTTAAAAATTAATTAGTTTTAAATTAAACTAAAAAAAAAAAAAAAAAAAAAAAAAAAAACTGGAATGCAGCCGGAGTCTCCGGCCGGTTTCTTCGTCTCCATGGCCGGAGACGAAGAAACTCTTCGTCTCCACTGTCGGAGACGAAGAGTTTCTTCGTCTCCGACCGTGGAGACGAAGAAACCGGCCGGAACCAGTTTTTTTTTTTTTTTTTTTTTTTTTTTTTTTTTTTTTTTTTTTAAATTTAAAACTAATTAATTTTTAAAATTTAAATTTTAAAAAATAATTAATTTAGAAGGATGACTTGTTGACCTGTTGGAAACCTTTAAATTTAAAAAATTGTTTGAAATTGATTAGTTTAGGGACCTAATTGTTGGTTTTTTAAGTTCAGTGGCCTAATTGTTTTATCGGGTGCAGTTCAATGGCCTATTTGACCCTTATTCCTTAGTGTGTAGTATATGTATATATGGAATGCCATGCTAATTAGTGTGTAGTATATGTATATGGAATGCCGTGTAGTAGTGGGCAGGAAATTAAAAGCTTTTACCATTCTTCAAATCTTTTACCATTTTATAATTTCAATACAAAGTTCTTTTGATCTTATTTATTGTGTATAAATACACCTTACATGATCATATATAATCCATCAACTTCACCTACAATCCCAACTAAAGTTAACTATTTTATTGACTTTTGCTAATTATCCTGTGATCTTCCACAGTTGAGGTTGATACGTGATTTGCACAGGTGAGGTTTTCATTATCTTAGTTTCCTTTTTCTTTCTTTCTTTTTGTTTTTTTTTTTTTTTTCTGTATTTTCTGATTTTTAAATAAGAAAAGTGGTTCATAAGAAAAAATGTTGATATATTTTTTTTTGTTTGTTTATTTTTGTGGAGAAGATACGGATCTATAAAGTTTGGAGAGGGACGGATTCTCTGTATATGTAAACATATACAAAGGGAAGCATGATAAGTGAAATTGCACCGTGAGACTTGAAATCAAAAAGTAATGTATTTTTACTTGTTTTTAAGTTATGCATCAGTTACGTTCATTAATTAAACTTGATTAAACAAATATAAATAATGAAGACAGAAAGCATAAAATAAAGTAAAAACACGGAAGAATTGTTACGCAGTCCGGAGCTCCTTCTCCTACGTCTGCGGGGCACCCCACGTCTGCCCAATCCACTATAGATGTTCACCAAAAGGAGTATTACAAGAGGTAAATACAAATGGTCTCCAACCTTTACCACTACCACTCTTTCTAACACCTATCCAGGACTGACACACGTATGCCTAAACAATCTTCACAAGATGCTTTAGCAGTACCACGTACATATCATGTATTACAGATTGAATTTTCTTAACAATTAAATAACATAGCAGATTAAATTAGGAAGCTTTGTAAGGAAAGTGTGCACTCAGAATTGTAGACTCAAAATTGGAAACTTTCCTCTTTGGTGTGGCTTCTTTTTATAGTGAATATTAAACCTCCTCTTTGATCCTTAATATTAGCCTTTTTCTTGTTCGAATAAACCATACCGCATCCTTTTGTTTTTCTTTGAAAGTTTCATGCGCTGCTGCTGACTTTCTCTTCATTCACCAATGCATACTGTCCACTCATTTAAGCATCACATGGTCCAAATGAAAAGTAATTCTAACAACTCTAATTAATCATCTTAATTAAAAACTAATAATACCACTACTAAATAAAATAGCCAATAAGGTTTAACATACAATAATTTTACACTTACAATCTCCCCATTTGTCATTTTATTTGGTAAAACTCAAGTATCAAATACTTTGGGCAAAATTGAAAGTATAATCAATTTAGTTTTTATTAAGAGCCCTTAGTATAGGTACTGAACAAGACAAAAAGGTAATAAATAAAACAAACTTAAATTTCCTTTTGGACCATATGTGTCAACAATATACCTGAGTAGAGTGCTTCAATCATCCAACCACAACCACGAGTAGAACCGACACAGTAGTAACGAAAGAGCAATTGTCATAACATAATTCAGTAAAAGATTTTACCATAAAGCTTGTTCATTCGAGTAGTAGTTCAAAACATACATACCATACATAGGCCATCATCTATCCATGCCATTATTACTACTACTCCCCCTAACTTAGTGCCTTTTATTTCCAACCAACAAACCAGTTTCCAAACAACCAACTTACCAAATAACCCCCCCCCCCCCCCCCTTACTCCAAAAACTCTCCCTTTTTTCCAAATAAATGACAAAGCAAGGAATGGTGAACATCATAACAGCGGATTAGTTTTACCGTGCAGACGGGGTGCCCGAAACTGAGTTGTCGCCAGCATCATCAGTTTCATTGGTAGTAGCGCCAGTATCAACCCTCATACTTACTTGGTGGCTTAGTTTATCATTTTCCCTCATATCCAAACTTGCATCATATTGATCAATATCAAATATCATACACCAAGAGGATAAAGCCTTAGAAGCAACCCCATCCAAAATATTCCTCATAAATAATCTCATTAAGTAGATAATCCAAATAAGGTGATGGTTATAAAATGAGACCCCAGAGATTATGATGCGTCAAATAAAACTATAACCAAACGAGATAATCCAAAATCTGAGAAATTCCCGTAAGAGAATCCAATGCATCACATAGACATCATATAGCCAAATAAAGGCTTTATACTTGGTGAGATTAATAACCATAAACTTCATAACCGAATACTGATATAATTGTAACACCCCGTGTTACGGCCTTCAATCCCGGATTAATTATTTAATTAATCCCGTTAATAATAATTAAATATGATTTAATTATGTTAGGTTTACCTTTAATTAATTAGTAAGGTCCACCATGAACCGTAGACCCTTGCCCGAATAAGAATCTTAAGCCTGTTAGGAATAAAGGAAGTAGGCCTTTTACTATTCAGATTATGATTAGGATCCTCTTTAATTAATATGGTCCACTATGGACCATGGACCCTTATCCCTAAAACAAGCCCTAGCCCTATAAGGAATAGAATTAGTAAACCCATACCATTCAGGCCCTAACTAGGAGTCTTAAATATATAAATAGGGAACTTAGGAGGCACCTAGAATCCCCACCACAATAATCTCTCACCACCCAAAGAGTTCCAAGAATCCCCTTAGGAGAAATCAAGAAATCAAGAAAGCTTAAAGAAAGATCCTTCATAGCCAAGGAATTAATTAAGGCTAAGAGGTAACCCATGTCTCAACAAAACCTATTTTCATAGCTATGATTCCCCCTTAGGGTTTCCCCCATATTATTGTGATTGGCGAGATAATTATTGATGTTTGATGTGATGATCCCATGAGGGATCTTGATAATCTTGATATTGGGAGATTCTTGATGATTATGTGTTGTTCTTGATAATTGTGTGATGCTCTTGACGTTTATGTGTTATTATTACCGAATCTTGTAATTAGAAGACGAACCGTATACTTGTTGATATAAAAGTGATTAGAACCCTAGGTTGTATCGTATGATCTTATTCTTGGATTATCGGGTGGGGAAATCGCATGTTTGGGTGTTGATTATATTAGAAAAGCATGGTAGGTTATGTGCCGTCATTTGATCCGTTAATTGTCTACGTGTTAATTATCAGTTGCGTTGTAAAGTGTCTAAGCATGGTTTCGGGTTCCACAAAGGTTCCCGGGACGTTAAAGTGATGAAAAGAGTCAGTGGGGGATAGGGGACCCGCCACCTACCCATGGCCGAAAAACACCGCCCGGCAGCGGGTGGCCGGCGGGCGGGCAGCTGCCCGCCGGCGACCCGCTGCCCGGAACAGTAGAATCCGGCGGGCAGCCGGCGGGTGGCCCCCATCCACCGGCTACCCGCTGGAAAATTGTCCCACCCGGGACCCCGGCTTCCCCGTTTGATGTTCCCCGTTCCCCGTGGTGTCCCAACGGACTCCGTTTATCGTGCCTATGTCTAGTTTGATGTTTCGGGTACCGTTCGTAGGTTTATGAGTCTATTATATTGCATGCTAGTTGAATTGGTATCCCGTTGACCTAGGTGGAAGAAGTATGAACCCCTTAGGACTATTCTTAGTAAGTGATGGATCACGCATAGGTTTTGTTATACGTTTTCTCCCCCTTCCTAATGTGTAATGTGGGTTGCATGTGCTTGCTATGTGTTATGTGTGTGTTACCCCAATTCGGTTGCGATCGGATTGGTTATCCTGAGCTGCGGTTCAGAAGCTGGCTGCGGTCAGATTGATACTCTTGGGCTGCGGTCCACCGTTTGGTTGCGATCAAACGTTTCTATACGAGCTGCGGTTCGTCCTTTTTCCTGGCTGCGGTCAGATGACATTCTCTTGGGCTGCGGTCCACTGTTTGGTTGCGATCAAACACTATGATGAGCTACGGTTCATCGGTCGGTTGCGATCGACCCCTCCGTGTTGCGATACGGGGCAGGGTGCTGCGGGGCCGTGTCAGAGCTATATGCGCTGACCCTCATGTATGGGCATGCGATTGGTCCTGTGGCGCCAACAAAGTGTGTTATGTGTTGTGACAGGGACGAGTTGTGATTACGAGCATCTTGGGGGATGTGACTATGGGATTTATATTGGGAATTGTTCATGTTGGGTTATGATCATTGTTTATGCTTTGCCTTATCTGCCTTATCTGTTGTGAACTGCATATGCTCGTTATAACTGTTGCTTGTGTCTGGCCTTATCTGTCGAGTCATTCCCGGTTTTAAAGCTAGAGTTCGTAGGATATATCTTCATGCTCAAAATGGTTTTCGTATATCTATATATATCTCTATATGTATTGTATTTCAACGCGTTGGAGTGGGTTACCAACATCTCTCGCTGAACAGATATATTTGGCTTTCAGGCACAGAAGATTAAGTCACTGGAGTGCGCTAGAACTTAGAAGTAGATAGTTTCCCTTTTGGCCTGCGTGCCACGTTTACGTATTTACGCTTTGAGGATATTAGTTAGTTAGCCTGTGCACTTGGGTTCTCTAGCCCAGGTGTGGCATAGCACCCTGAACGCTTGTATTTATATCTTGGGATTTAATAAGATTCTACCTTTATTATAAGTTTTAAATGTCTTGAAAATCTGGGGTGTTACAATAATAGCAAGAGATTTACCAAAAGAAGATTACCATAAGAGTAGTAGTACCAAAAAGAATACCATATGCAGCAGTCATAGCCAAGCCAATACATCAACCATTTTAACTACTACTCCCCCTTTCTTACTTACCCCCTTATTCCAACAAAAACAACCAGAACATACCAAACCAAAATTCCAACAATTTTACCAAAACAATTTTAACAAATAACATATACACACAAAACATACCAAGTAACACACGTATTCAAGCACAAATTCGTAGCAAATAACACACAAAAAACACACAATTGGGTCACTCAAGAAGACATATTGGTAAATAAGGCAGTAAGCACATTCAGGTTAGAGCAAAATCAAGCACAGATTCATATAAATCAGCTTCAGGCAAAAATTTATAACAGTTAGCACAATGAGTATACAAGCAAACACAGATACGGTCATGACTGGACCAACAAAAACACATTCACATAGTAACACAGACGAATACAAATATTAAACAAATTGTATCAAATTTTCATTCAAGTAACCATAGAGAATTCAAAGATTCAACACTAGAAACATCAATAAAATAACCTAAGCAAAAATAGGGTTATCAGTTCAAAATCACTCAAAACAACGCAAGTAGAACATTTAGTAAACACAAAGAAAACAGTCAAGAACAAAACGCAAAGAATTAACCCGCAGTTTAGTAAACACATAGAGTAGTAGGCAACAAAAAGAGCTAATTGCGAGAAAATTAAAAAAGATAAAATAGAGGGAAAAACAATCATAGACACACTCCAAATAAAACATATATGCAGTGTGAGAGCATGTAGAAACAGAACCATTAATTCAAAAGATAAATTCCCTGATCCTGAAAAAGATTCTATCACAGGTGTAGAATATTACACTGGCAAAGATGAAGAATTGTCAACATTTGATGAATGCAAGGATATTGAAGTAGAGAGCACCAAATTAGGTAAAGGAACACATAAGAACTCAGCTTTAGACATATGAATTTGTAGGTATTTCACAAGACACATTAGACAATGACACCCTAAAAACATTCAAGGAATGAACAAAAAGAATTAGAGAGAAATGAACCTGTAAACTTTATCACCAACGATGATGCTAAAAATAATTTTGAAGATGGGTGATCTATTGTGGATGCGTGTTGGAATGTCAATGTCGTCTTGATCAGTGTCAGATTCAGATTCTTATTCTGGGTCAGGTTCAGATAGCGTGGGTGATTCTGGATCTGGTTCAAGAGTTTCAGGATCAGGAGTTTCAGAAAAGTTTGCTTGAGGTTCTGTCACTGATATGGGTTGTGAAACTTCAACAATATCATACGGTTGATCATCAATTACAACATTTGTAGACTCCATGATGGTCTTGGTCACTTTGTTGTATACACGATATGCACTGCTGTTCGTTGAATAACCGGGAAAGATCCCTTCGTCACTTTTTGGTTCAAATTTTGCAACAGTATTTCTATCCTTCAAAATAAAACATCGTGAGCCAAAAATGTTAAAGTATTTAATATTCAGTTTCTTACCTTTCCATAATTCATACGGTGTTTAACTTGTGTCTGGCCGAAGATAGACGCGGTTGATGATGTGACATGCGGTGTTTACAGCCTCAGCCCAGAACTTTTGTGGTAATCCTTTGGCGTTGAGTAATACCTTTCCCATTTCCTGAATGGTGCGATTTTTCTGTTCCACAACTCCGTTTTGTTGTGGAGTTTTTGGGGCTGAATACTCATGTGTGATTCCTGATTGATTGCAAAAGTCATCGAACAGCTTGTTTTCGAATTCTCTACCGTGATCACTTCGGATTTGACTGATGGATTCATTTCTTTCCTTTTGAAGTTTTAATCCTAGTGTCTTGAATCCTTCAAGTGCTTTGGACTTTTCCCTGAGAAAAATAACCCAAGAAAAATGTGAAAAATCATCAACACCTACCAATATGTATTTCTTACCTCCGAAACTTTCTGTTTGAGTTGGACCAACGAGGTCCATGTGAACCAACTCTAGGCACTGACTTGTGTTTATGGTATGTTGAGCTGGATGAGATGATTTGATTTGTTTCCCAGTTTGACAGGCACCACAGATAGTTGACTCGACTTTCATCTTGGGTAACCCACGAACACCTTCTATTTTTACAAGTTTATCGAGAAATCTATAACTTAGATGACCCATTTTTTGATGCCATAGCTCGGCTTCATTCATGCTGGACCTGCAACAGAGCATATTATTTGTTAGAATATAGCAATTATCAGTTGACCTTTTTACCTTCCATAACACATTGGTTTGTTTTGTCCATCACACTGCAGCTATTTTTAGTGACGCACACGTTCCAGTTTTGGTCGCATAATTGACTTATGCTGATAAGATTAGCGTGAAGACCACTGACAAGTAATACTTTGTCTAGCTTTGGCAAGCCAGCTACATTTAGTGTGCCTACGCCAGTAACCTGATCTTTGATACCGTCACCAAAGGTAACTTCACCGTTACTGGTATTTACGTTACTCAGGAATTTGACATTTCCTGTCATGTGACGGGAACACCCGCTGCCAACGTACCATTTCTCTTCTCTTCCTGCACTTTTAGAGTGAAAAGAAACAAATGAAATATAGTCAGTCTTTTTAACCCAAATTTGTTTTGTAAAGGGTTGAATGTTCTTGTGCCTGAACTTCTCGATTCTTTGATCCTTGTAGAAGTAGTAGCATTCAAGTCTGGTATGACCTCGTAACCTGCAATAGTGGCAAACGGGGTTATATAGTTTATAATGTAGCTTATTTGAGCTTACTGTACCATAGGAGCATTTCATTGTGCTGGATTCAGGGATGTCTTCTGAATCGGGTTCAGACGCTTTGACAAATACTGTCTTATCTTTGGAGTTACTTCCGGTGAAGCCCAAACCAAATTTTGCAGAAGATTTTCTTCCGGAATCAATTATTTTATCAAGTGTTGAAGTGGTATCCATCATTTGGATTTGTCTCTTGTAGGTGTTGAGCTCCTGTTTCAAGGTCTGGACTTCATGTTGGAGTTTTTCTTCTCGGTCGGCTACCTCCTTAAGTAGTACAATACCAGTTTGTACTTCGTTTTGTAGTTTTCCTTCTCGGTTAGCTGCTTCTTTAAGTAGTACATTCCTATCAGCTATTTGAGTTTGATATACTTTACTAGCATTGGTTACAATCTCTATCTCACTAGCTAGTTTGCGATTTACTTTTCGTAGGGCTTCCCATTTGGGATACAACTTATTAAACTCAGCTTCAAAAGATAAAGTATTTAGTTCCAAATCTTCTGCAGAAACATATTCACCACCCTCTGAGTCAGCTCCTTCAACGGATTCTGAACAGCCAGTAACACGTGCCGTAAACGCAACAAAGTTACCCAAGATTTCTTCGACATCCGATCCAGTTGTTTCAACGTCAGGCTCGTCATCACTCCAGGTAATGGCTGACATAGATTTTTTGCATCGAAGGTAGGTAGCACAATATGCTTGTACATGTCCAAAGCCTTCGCACTCATAACACTTGATTCCTTTATTGTTGGACCTTTCTTTGGACTGTCCTGGACGTGAGACAGACTGTTTGAAGTTTGACGCACCTGTCCTGGGACCAGTTTTGGACGATGTTGCTCCCCTTTGTGAATTTCTGTAGCGCGAATTTTTGGATACCTGTTTCAGAATTTTAGAAAACTGTTTAATCAAAAACACAACTGTATCATCACTTGTTTCGTCTGAATCAGATACAACTGCAAAGGCAACATTTTTTTGTTTTTTCGTGTGATCAGTTAAGATTTCCATTTCATATGTTTTAAGATTTCCCATTAACTGAGTAACTGTTTTATTTTCCCAGCCATCATGCTCTTGGATGGCTGTGACTTTCATTCGAAACCTGGGAGGTAAAGATCTCAGTATTTTCTTAACAAGCTTTGCTTGCGAGAATGGTTCACCAAGGACCATTGCATGATTCGCCAGTTCCTGTACACGTGTGTGAAAGTCGATGATTGTCTCATCTTCATTCATTCGAAGCTCTTTGAAGTCTGACTGGACCAGTTGCAGCTTTGATTGTTTCACCTATGTAGTTCCTTCGTAAGTTGACTCAAGAGCTTCCCAAGCACCTTTAGCTGAAGGAATACCTGCAACAATTGAAAACTGACTTTCATGCATAAGAGAGTAAATTGTGTCTAAAGCCTTATCATTGTTTCCAGCGTTAGTTATCTCTGTTTGAGTCCACTCAGTCTCAGGCTTAGCTACTTCTGTTCCGTTAGTGCTGGAACTGGGTTTGGTGGGATGTGTCGAACCTGACACCACAGACCGCCACACGGCTTCACCTTGAGCTTTTAGGTGCGTACGAGTGTGAGCCATCCAATAGGCATAGTTGTCGCCGGTCAACTGGGGAATGACTTTAGTTCGATCCATTCTATAACACTTAACACCCCGTGAGATCAAACAAATAAGCAATAGACAAATAAATAATAAGAGCCACTGAAGAGATGAATTCAAGGGGCACAGAATCGCCAGAACGATAGACTAATAAATTAAGTCTACAGGCTCTAATACCAATTGAAATTGCACCTTGAGACTTGAAATAAAAAAGTAATGTATTTTTACTTGTTTTTAAGTCATGCACCAGTTACGTTCATTAATTAAACTTGATTAAACAAATATAAATAATGAAGACAGAAAGCATAAAATAAAGTAAAAACACAGAAGAATTGTTACACAGTTCGGAGCTCCTTCTCCTACGTCTGCGGGGCACCCCACGTCTGCCCAATCCACTATAGATGTTCACCAAAAGGAGTATTGCAAGGGGTAAATACAAATGGCCTCCAGCCTTTACCACTACCACTCTTTCTAACACCTATCCAGGACTGGCACACATATGCCTGAACAATCTTCACAAGATGCTTCAGCAGTACCACGTACAGATCATGTATTACAGATTGAATCTTCTTAACAATTAAATAACATAGCAGATTAAATTAGGAAGCTTTGTAAGGAAAGTGTGCACTCAGAATTGTAGACTCAAAATTGGCAACTTTCTTCTTTGGTGTGGCTTCTTTTTATAGTGAATATTAAGCCTCCTCTTTGATCCTTAATATTAGCCTTTTTCTTGTTCGAATAAACCATAGCCACATCCTTTTGTTTTTCTTTGAAAGCTTCATGCGCTGCTGCTGACTTTCTCTTCATTCACCAATGCATATTGTCCACTCATTTAAGCATCACATGGTCCAAATGAAAATTAATTCTACCAACTCTAGTTAATCATCTTAATTAAAAACTAATAATACCACTACTAAATAAAATAGCCAATAAGGTTTAACATACAATGATTTTACACTTACAATAAGAATACACTAAAAACCAAAATAATATTCAAAGCATTTTTTTAGTTGTCAATATATCAAAGCGTTGGGCTTTCTTTCGATTCAATCTCTCCGTTTTAAAGTGTGCATTTTCTGTAATAAAAGAGTAATTTGTCTCCCCCTTCAAGACGTTTTTCTTGCCATTTAAACTTTTTTTTTTGAGAAAAAAAATGATGAAGTGCAGTGGCTTGGTTTGAATAGAGTATTATATTATTTTGATTTTATTCTTCATCTGACTTTTCTTGATATAAAATCGATTTTTCCAATGTGAAATAATGTTATTAACTAACCATGTTTGCTTCGATATGCTAAGCCATTGAAAATATAATAAAATTTATAATTGTAATACTTTTGTAATAATATTGAATAAATATTGTATAATATATATTTATATATATATATATATATATATATATATACATATATATATATATATATATATATATATGTATATATGTATATATGTATATATGTATATATATATATATATATATACATATATATATATACATATATATATATATATATATATATATATATATATATATATATATATATATATATATATGAAATTATATTTGCCTTAATAATTAATTATTAATTTCATTGCCTAATTTTTATTTATAGTAATTAGTTTGATATTCTCATTCACTTCTTTCGTGTAATCATTATGTTATATATATATATATATATATATATATATATATATATATATATATATATAATGTATAATATTATTATTACAAAAGAAATTCTACTTGTCGTAATAATTACTTATTAATATTATTACTTAATAATTATTTATTGTAATTCTCTTCACATTTTTCAGTATAATTATTTTGGTAATTTTATGGTAATATATTTTAAAATTGTGACAATTTCACTAATTATTAAGGTAATTTTATGTAATATATTTCAATATTGGAAGAGAACAAATATTAGAATTAATATAATAAATGAAATTATTATGGCAATTGCCATAATTTTTGGTAATATATATATATATATATATATATATATATATATATATATATATATATATATATAAGTAAAATCCTCTTAGTCTGTTTTTATCTAAAATTTAGGGACATTTATGTAATATTATTTATTTATATAATAATAATAATAATGTTATTACCTTAATTACAAATTATTATACTTTCCTTTTAAATTAGTATCTTCCACCTATAAATATAAATTTATAATTTTTTCAATCCCTAGCCTCCCCCATCATTTCCTTCTTCACATCGGTAGGGCTTCTCCATCCCATAATTTCTTTCTTTTCGTATGAATTTTCTACCTTTTTCTAACTATATTCCCCGTACTTCAATATGTTTTGCAGTTTATATCGTCTGGTATGAGCTTGAAGATACTTAAGGAGGTTTTGCTTTAGCAAAAGGAAATTGAGGAGGAAGATGCTTGGTAACAGAACTCTAATGGTTTAGTTTTTATGGAAGAGCGTAGAGATGCGATGGAGGATGATAATGACGGTGATTTTGATAATTTTGTAATATTTTATGAAACTTAGAGTTAGTATGTTGACTACGAGATTTGTTTTTTTTTTATGAGGACTGACTAGGAGATTTGTACATGTCATTCAAGTTTCTATATTTTTTTTTAATAAGCAACGTTAAGGTTTACATCGTTCGTTGGGCAAAACAGCAATCAAGCAAAAGCGAAATCGAATTGAGGGGTGAGGACGTTGTAGATAGATGCCATTTCTCATCCTACTTTGCCTTTTTCTAAAGAGAGTAGGAATGTGACAGTGAGAAAAGAGAAAAAGGAAATGGAGAGATTTTTTTAATTTTTAATTTTAATTTTTTTACCAGAAGTTTATATGTTTTCCTTATACAAATTTATAATTGTAAATTTATATTAATAAATGATTAGTGTAAATTTATATTAATACAATGTAATAGAGTTAGTAGCATTAAAAAATGATTATTAAGACAAGTATAATTTATTTTATATTGTAGATACATTATTTTTAATAATTTTGATTTAATAATATTATACCTTAATTATAAAAATTCTACCTAATAATTTTAGTATTAAATTTCATACAATAATTACCATAAACAATGTTTAATAATTGACAAATTCTATTAGGCAATAAAAATTACTATTATAAAATCTTTTGTAATATGGACACATTATTTTTAATTATTTCGGTTTAATAATTTTATATCTTATGTATAAAAATTCAAAATAATACTTTTAGTACTATTGAATATTGATTGACTAACAATTATCTTAATTATTAAGGCAATTAATAGATATTTAGCTTTAAAAAGTTTTCAAATATATGAATTATACATAGTAGCATGGAATCAATTAGCAAGACAATTATATTAGGTAATCTAATTAATAATTTATTTTTTAAAACTATATCCCTTTTTAATAATGAATATTTTCTCAAAGTATATACATAGACTATGGTTATCAATATAAAATTAAAAGTACACACACACACACACACACTTAATGTATAATATTAATAATTATGTATTGTTATCTTTTTCGATATTATTATTATCGTAATTTATATACATATATATTTTTTATACTTAATGTATAATATTATTGGCATGAAATAAATTATACTTACCTTAATATATAATTAATTTTTAATATAATTTCCTAATTTTTATTAAAGGTAACTATTCTGATAATTTTTCTTTTATTCTTTTGTGTAATTATTATGGTAATGTATTTAAATATCGGAAGAGATTAGAACAAATATTATAATTAATATAATTAATGAAATTATTATGGTAATTGCCACAATATTTGGTAATTATAATTAATATAATTAATAAAATTGAGAAATATAAGATTTCTTCCATAGAAATATTTGTGGCAATTTCATTAAATTACAATTAATAAAATATGAAATATAATTAAATAAATGAAATTATAAAATTAACAAAACATGAATATTTCTAATTTTTAAAATATACATACATAGACTTATGCACTATAATAATCATACAAAATTTAAATGTTACTTTTTAAATTTTTAAATGTAATTTTTTAATTATAAATTATAATTAATGAAATTATATTATCGAACTTTCCTATATACATATTAATAAATATTATGTGTATATACAATGAATTATATAATCATATAAGGAAATGCGTCGGATTAGGGTTTAAATTTATTCATTCAAAATTTGGAATTTACATTCTTTTTTTATTGAAGTCTAAGTACAATTCTCTTAGTTAATAATTTATTATTCATATTTTTAGAATTATAATATATGAAATACAATTAGAAATAAATCAACTTAATTATGTGAATTTTTTCTATATATTTATCTAAATATTAAATGATTAGAGATTATATTATACAATACAAAATTTAATTTTAATTTTGTATGTTATGAAAATAGATATTTGACCAAATATATAATAGTCCAACTATATTATTATATTGTACATTTTAACATCTTTTCATTTTTTTTATTTTTTATTTTAAATTCATAATAACAAAAAAAAAAAAAAAATTGTGCAGTGCACGGGTAAAACACTATATTTTAAAAAAATAAAATTTGATAAATATCATAAATTAATTAGTACAATATCATTTATGTTTATAATAATTAAAGAAAAATATAAATAATTTAAATATGTGAACCAATGATTTCAAAATGAAATTAATATACAATTACAAATAAATATAGTATGATTAGATATACTTTAATTAGTGTTAATTTTATTAATGAAATGACTTTTCTTTATCACTTTTTGATGGGAGACTATGTGAGTTGCTGGAAAATATTTTAAAAATAAAAATACTTACTAATAAAAATAATTTTAAAATATTTTTAACCCCTCATAACATGTGTAGATCTTATATTTTTAAAAATACAATTTGATAAATATCATAAATTAATTAGTACAATATCATTTCTGTTTATAATAATTAAAGAAAAAAACAAGTAATTCATATATGTGAACCAATGATCTCAAAATGAAATTAATATACAGTTACAAATAAATATAGCATGATTAGATTTAATTTAATTAGTTTTAATTTTCTTAATAAAATGATTTTTTTCTTTGTCAATTTTTGATGGGTTACTAAGGGAGTGTTTGGGTTGCTGGAACATCTTTTAAAAATAAAAATAATTACTAATAAAAAATAATTTTAAAATATTATTTAACCCCTAAACATGAGAAAATTTTATATTTTTAAAAAATATACAATTTGATAAATATCATAAATTAATTATTGCAATATCATTTACGTTTACAATGAGAATAATTAAAGAAAAATAAATAATTCAAATATGTGAACCAATGATTTCAAAATGAAATTAATATACAGTTACAAATAAATATAGCATGATTAGATTTAATTTAATTAGTTTTAATTTTCTTAATAAAATGATTTTTCTTTATCAGTTTTTGATGGGATACTAAGGGAGTGTTTGTGTTGCTGGAAAAAAATTTTAAAAATAAAAATAATTTTAAAATTTTTTTAACCCATAAATATGTGAAAATTTTATATTTTTAAAAAGATACAATTTGATAAATATCATAAATTAATTATTGAAATATCATTTATGTTTACAATGCGAATAATTAAGAAAATGTTATAAATATTTCGTTATGGCCATTAATCTTGAGTCTCTTCATTTGCCTTCCACTTATTACATTGTTTATGATTAAGGATATGAAAGGTTGTATGGATTCCTATAAATTGATAGTGAAGGCTAATAAAATGAGATGGTTTTTGTGCCCTACATTTGTTGTTCTTCTTCTTCTCCTTTCTCTTATACTTCTCTACTCTATACACGCATACATATACATGCATATCTCCAAGCTATTACCATGCAACTATCACGCGAGATCTGGGCTAATTGATAGGTCAAATTACAACACGTTATCAGCACGAATCGCCAACATACTCCTCGGTGAACGGTATGCATGGATCTGTTACAATACATGTTTTTATATTGGACAAGCATGTTCATAGGATTCTTATAATATATGGTTTTATATTGCACATGCTCATATGATTCGTATATATGCTTGCAAATTCTTGAATATGGTTTTCAATTTTACTTTGATTCTGCGGAAGAAAACTATGTGGGTGGTTCTTAAAATGCCGATTTTATTTTGATTTTGATTTTATTTTGATTTTTCTTGCAAATTCTTAAAATGTTGGTGGTGGTTCATATGACTCACGTGGTATATGCTTGCAAATTCTTAAAATGTCGATTTTTGATTTTTTTTTTTTAATCAGAAGAAAGCATGTGATATATATGTTTGTGTAAATAAAAGTGACTTTTCGTATGAAGATGCAATGTATGTATACATATTATTTTCATTTCGCATATTTTTTATGTTATATACCCTATGTTGTAGTGCATAATTATGTTTTTATGGTATGTCGTTTGCATGTGATTAGCAATTCGTTTTTATGCCTAATTAGGCAATGAATGAATGGTTTTTAATTAAGATTGTTAAAGTTTATTTTTTGTGGAAGCTTAAGAGTGAGTAAGACTTTAAAGCTTAATTGATGACTTGGGAGCATCAATTCGGTGTATTGGAAAGTGAAGCACCACTCGTTGCCTGTAGCACGAGTTGATGCTATAAACACGAGTCGATGCTTACATCAATTTGGTGTTTGCCTCACCGATTCGTGTTGCACCATTTCGGTTTTTGTGTATATTCGAAAGATCAATTTATTTTCAGATTTTATCTTTTGACTTCATGTCGGAAAGTTCATTTTGCATCTAGAAGATGTTAAATTCCTTATTTTGCTATAAACATGTGATATTATGAATGTATATGAGAACATTGATATATGTTTTGTATATTACATCTTCCATTTGTCAAATGTGAATTTATTAAACTCGTTTATGAAGGAAGCAATTATTTAGCTTGGACTCTTGATATTGAAATAGATTCGGCATCTAAAGAATTGAGCCAAGTTTTTTGTTGCTAAGTCACAGAGCACCAATGCCCAGAAGGCACAAGCTCCCATTTTCATACGTCACCACTTGAACCACGATCTTAAAAATGAGTATCTGATTGAAAAAGAACCCCTTGAATTGATGGAAGTCCCTGAAGGACTATCCCGACAAGAAGTCATCAAATGTTCTTCTTCAGACACATTTTGACTAGTTTAATCTCATAATTAATTTTGAGATTATAATGTAAGTCAGTGATTAACCATAATTCAGCTATGCACAAAATAGTCTGGAAAGTGAAACTCTAAACAAGAAGTTTTAGAGGAATATTTAATTGAAAAGACATTGCCAACTTTTCATCAAAGTAATTTTGTACTCCAGCAGCAGTATATGATAGCAAATTATGAGAAACATTATAAGCTGATTTTTAGCACCCCTTGTGGCTAAGAAACGCAACCATTTGTTGATGAAGAATCATAATGCAAGTATGGTTGTCTCGCACTAGTGCCTGAAGCACATAATGTTTCCTAGTTGAGTAACTTTATAAGGGGTTGCAGTCGAGATTATGACTAGTGTGGTATGAGTTTCGAGCTCAAAATAATAAGAAGAAAAACGATCAATATAATTAAGGACGGCCAAATTCATCGAAGCAAAATTCTAGCCAAAGCATTTGGTTGTCGAAGAAGGAATCTCATCTTGATGATTCTAGTTTGCTTGAAGCAAATATTGTGATAAATGATGATAATGAAATTATGAGGTATTGATGAAGAAATGATTGATGTCATGATAATGTTTTGAGTAATGCATGAAAATCTATTCATGGCTGAAAAAGTTAGCTCATGCCTGAAGCATGAGGCATCCGAGAAGTTAGCTCATGCTTGAAGCATTAGATAAGTTAGTTTATGCCTGAAGCACCCAAAAAGTTAATTCATGACTACAATATTTATTGCATGGTCGAGAAGTATATATATTCCAAAAGTTATTTTTGGACGCAAATTATTATGAGTGCAAAGTGATTTTACTACTCGAATTGACTATTCTGAAAGTTTACTTCTCTAAGCTTATCCATCTAAGCTTTAACATGGAGTGGTAAGCCTAGAAATTTTTACTTTTCGAATGATGTTTACTTCCTGGACTTTATTTTTCGGAGGAAGTTTACTTCTCGGAGTTACTTCTCTTAGTTTGCATGCTTATTTATGAAAATTTTTCTCATGCATGCAACATGACTCTCGTATGCAATTGAATAGTTGCTAATTCAAAATTGAATTATTATTTGTTACATAAATCCTATACCAATCCCGAAAGGATTGCTATTATCAGGAAATTATGATAATCATCTTTTGACTAAATTTGAAATGTCAAAATGTCAAATCTCTCTCCGAATATGGCTTAGTGCAATTATGTGTTATTTAAGGGGTGTTATACTATACCCCTTTATAAGAATGATCTTTGAGTTATGTCATACATGATATGATTGATTTATATGTTATTAATTTGAAAGATAGAAGAAAATGATATTATATCAGTTTGCCCGAAGCAAATGAGGGAGTGAATTATATCATGTGAATTTGCACGAAGCAATTCCCAAACCAGTGAGTGAACTAATGTAAAGTTGAGGATAAAGATTTTTGGGAGATCTTGAAGATCTATTTTATTTGGCAAGCTTCTAACTTCCTTATGATTGTTGTGTACCCTTATAATATCATTTGATATGTACGCTTTCCTATTTAAGTTGAACTAATGCATAAACTTTAGTTGCGGTAGTGCCTAAATTTAAGCACGTTTAGTCCGTTAATTTAGTTCATCAATTTAAAGCCTTATTCGTAGGTGAATATACAATTTCATAGATCTCCCAAACGATTTTACTTCAAATATGAGAACACATGACTTAGGGAAGTTTCTTGGGGAGGAATACTAGTTCTATGGCCTTGGCCTAAAAGCCTTGTTGCTATTAGTCCCCTTGCGATGCTACTCTGTCTAAGGAGTTGGTATTTAACCGAGCTTCGTCTCAACCAACTTTCCTGGGAGTATACCTAATAATTATTTATCATGTGTTGGTTTAATTTGTTTGTTAGGCTTTAAATTCCCCTTTGGCCAAGTGATTACAATTTTAGATTAATTAAAGAGTAGCCACAGCAACTTTAATTTACTAAAAATTGTCTAAAGTTCAAATCAGATAAAGATGGCAATGATAATTGTCTAGTGATCTTATAATTTTAATGAGTTGGGGAGTAGCCACAGCATCCTTAATCAGTTAAAATTATATCTTAAGCAGTTTATCTTGATCACATACAGTTTTGAACATATCATTTGTGATTAATTGTATGTAATATGATGGAATTTAGCCCACAGGCAATTTCGTTATATTTGTATAGTTAATCACGATGAAATACTGGACTACGGTCATAATTTAGCCCACAGGCAATTATGTATCGAAATGTAATTTAGTAGTTTTATCAGTGATGATAGAAATAAATCAATTTTATTTATGATTATTTGTAAATAATTCTCATCTCTATCATAAAGTTTAATTTTATATGTAAATTTTAAATCATATTTCTTAATTTACCCACAGGGATTATGGAAAGGAACATGATTTCTTAGGTTTTTATCATAATAGTTGTAATGAATCTTATTGAGTAAAACTTTAGCCTACAAGCAAGTTTTATATCACTTGATTCTTCAACTCATTTGATAATTGTTTCATCATAAAATTTCAGTTGGATCAAATTGAGTAAAACTTTAGCCCACAGGCAAGTTTTATGTCACTAGATTCTTTTGTCCATTTAGTAATTGAGATAAAATATTATTATTTTAGTAATTGAGATAAAATATTATTATAAGGATTTTAATTGGATTTAATAGAATTAAAACTTTAGCCCACATGCGAGTTTTATGTCAATAAATTCATCAACCTGTTAGATAATAATTTTATCACAATTTCTTAGAATTTATAAATTTAGTTCAATTATAATTCTAAGTTTCATGGTTTGCATTGGCAAAACATGTATTCAGTCACTTCCCAAAATTAGGCCACTTTTATTAATTGATCCACAATTCTTGATCGGTTCTTCGGACTAACTGTAGTAAGTTACGTGATTTGACATACCTCTTTTGAATTCTAATAATAATAAAATGTATCTTTCAAGCCAAATTCCAAAAATGGTTTTAGAAAGTATATTTTATTACTTCAGTATGTCTAACTATGGTGGGGAACCAAAAATTGATTATTTAGTATGCCCAACTAATGGTGGGGAATTATATCTTCATCAATTAGTTGGTCAAATCAATTATGACTACGTATATCATTAATTTTGCTGAAGAATATCTTAATCAGTGGAGTGATCATTTAGAAAAAAAAAAAAAAAAAAAAAAAAAAAAGATCATTCAGATACTCCACTAAAGATTTTGGATTTAATTGGCTTCATACATCCCATATTGGATTGTATGTCAAACAATAAGTCCAAAAGACTCCACAAGTATTAATCTTGTATTTGTTCATATAAATTCATATTGGTTGTGCAACATATTTATGAAAATGTTGTAACAATATTAAGGAGTTTATTAGCACAAAACATTGAACTTGTGGTGCACTGTTATTTAATAAATTCTTTAGCATTTAGCAGGCCCGTCCCTGGGCATGTCTGCCCAGGGACTTTGCACAGGCCCCCAATTTTTGGGGGCCCCATAATTAAAAAAAAAAAATTATTATGTATAGAGTATATAAGTGGGAGGCAGCATGCAATTAGGTATTAACCAAATCATCATTACGTAAATACATAGTACCGTAGCAAATTTCTTTCATTCGACGCAACCTTATTATTTACGCAGTTACGCAAATCTCACATAAAGCATTACAACAGACGACAATTAGGTTTTATGTAATTGACGCATACAGAGGCAAATCTCAACTAGCATGCAATTGACGCAAATAGCAGATGATAGACGCAGTTCCACAAAATTTTTCAATTTTTATTGATCATACAAAGTCACAAATTCTCAAGTACGTTCTTCAATTCGCTTGACAAGTAATTAAAATTACTAAATATTTCACAATTCTTGTTTATTATTTTATTTACATGACTTAAAAATTCTGATTAAAGAATAATATATTCAAGAATTTGTTTCTTGATTAATTATTTATTTATTCATAGAGTTTAATTTCTAAATAAATTCTTATTTTTTCCTTAGGATTTTATAATTATGTCTTCTAAAATATATTCATCTGGGTTTGAGAAGTGTAAAAAGAAAAGAAGAATTGAGCAAATAACTCAATCTCAAAATGGAGCTCTTCAAAAAATTCATTATAAAAGAAACTCAAATAGATGTGCAGAAAAATGATGCCAAGGAAAAATTGTTAAATGATAATCTTCATATGGAAGATCAAGATGATTGTGAGATTAGAAAAAATTTAAATGGTAGTGTGCACAACGATGATAGGTATCACTGTGACAATGACAATAATAAGAATATTGATAGTTGTTTAGATGATGTTCGTCACAATAAACCAAATGATTTGCTTTTATTTGACATATATGATACAAGAAATTGGGAAACTCTTGATTCTAAATTAATAGATATTCTTGTGAAAAATGGTCCTAAAAGAGATTTATCAATAAATAAAGGTCCTAAAGATAAATTCTCTAGAAAATTTTCGTCAGCATTTTAATCAAAATATTTGTCAAATTGAGAGAAGCGTGACCGAGATTACATGAAATTTTAGATGTAGTTTTTATACAATATTTATATTTTGAATTTTTAACACAACTTTTTGAACAAATATTTTATATATATACAAATTACTTGAAAAATGGGCCAAATTTAAAATATCGCACAGGACCTCCATTTTTATTGGAACGGCCCTGGCATTTAGTAGAGTCTTTAGTTTCTTCAAAATTGATCCTGGGTCATTTTGGTTTGTAAGGCTCAAGACAATTTTGAGAGACATAAAAGTAAGACTCATAATGTTCAGTTCATTTTAAAGTAGACCTTGAGATTATTTGGGAGGTTATGGTGTATGTTTAACATTCCAAATTTATGGACTTAGAGTTTTGGTTTATTGTCTAAGTTATTGGAATGCTTTTGTGACTTGACTATCTTTTGGTTATTTTGATGAGTGGGAGTGACAGACGTGTCAACTCCAAGCTCTTAGCTGTTAGAGGTAGTGCTTATGTTAACTTATAAAGAAGTCATGGAATATAGTTAGCAGTTAACATTAAGAGATCTCTACTTAAGGCATGCTTTTAAGAATCTTAGAGATCATACAGTGTACTCTTTTGTACAATTTGGATGGTTTTCTCTCTTAAGTTGCGCATATATATTTTATTTTGAGAAACATCCAAGGTACCAAGAATAAACATTGGGTTTGTTTATAAAGGATTCAAGTTGGGGAATAAAAATGCATGTCATCATAAGAAATATTACTCACTTATTCAGTAGAGGACATATTACTATGGTTCATGTGTTTTGTTCTTTGATGAGAGTTTGCTAGTACTTACACCAAGTGGGAGACTGTAAGACTTTCCCGTATAATATATATTATATATTATGGGTCTTACTTATGTGGTACAAGTGGACTAGGCCCATTAAGTAATTGGTTGGGTTGGACCTTTAGGTTTAAGTGTATATTCCACCAATGTGCCTATATAGAGCTTGTATTGATGGGATACAAGATATATGATTCATTATATGGTACTCATACTGCTCAGAAAATACTAATACAGCATCTAGGGTTCTGAGTCAAGTATGAGACAAAACGGCTAACCCTATTCTGCAGATCTACTGTTCAAAGGCAATACAACAGGATATCAACCATGACTGGAGATCTACAGTGCTTCCGCTTCCGCTACTACGAGTTAAGTTTCTCGTGGATTATTCTGTATATAGTTAGATCATATTTAGATCTCACAGATGAGTGTTAAATTTTACAACTTTTTGGGAGCATTTAGTGGCTAATTTGGGATTTAATGTGTTTTATTTGTGTTAAAAATGCCTTGAAATGTAATAAATTGTGTTACAGGACTAACTTTGACGCATTTTCATGTTTTTTAGGAAAATAGGATTAAATCAAGGGTAAATTGGACAAAATGGGAAAAAAATGGGAATGAATCAAAATTCTGCAATTACGAGCTAACTTGCGCTCATAACAAGGCTCGTAACACCTAGGATCAGAAAGTTTATATCCTTGCTATTGCAAACACTATTATGCTAGTAACGAAGGTTCATAGCAAAGAGCATTAGAAAGCCAATTCTACTACTACGAAGGGAGTTACGCTCCTAATGAGCCGCATAATAGGCAGCATCAGAATCCCATCCCTATTATTATGAAGCACATTGCGCTCATAACATAGGCGTATTTGGGAGTTATAAAATGAGAAGTTAGATTTTAGAAGCGAGCTTTTACTTTTCTTAAGTTTCTCCTTAGACTAACTGTAGACTACTTTTTCCTTTTTTTACTTTTCAAACACCTTTAGATTCAAATACTTATCAATTTCCATTTCAAGCTACAATCAATACATAAATTTACTTTCAATTGCATTATTGGATCAAGGATTGAAGATTTCAATTTCAATAGAGAAGTTTTTCGTTATTCATTACATTTCTTGTAATTTACCTTGTGCTTTAATTACTTGCTTTGATATCTTGTGCTAGTTATGGAATGTGCTTTTGTTATTGGATTCCTTGCTATTTTCTCTTCCATTACGTGCGAGTAGATTCCTTAGGAGGGTTGATAGGAATGTAGACTAGGGTTTTGGGGATGTGATCTTGAATTGGCAGAGTAAGGGAGATGAGACTTGATGTGATGATGTTGATCAACATGATTGAGTCTTGATTAAGAAGTGACAACCTAATCTATGCTCGAGGGGTTGATTAACCATATTCCGCCTTTGAAAAAGAGGAATATGGGATGTCTAGGACACCAATTATTTGATGAAATTCCCCTTAGCCATTTATGAGGCATGAGAATATCTTTAAGTGCTCTAATGGTGTGGAATGACCTTGAGAAAGGCTTCATTGTATTTAATATGGCATCCTTCATCTAATCAATTGAATCTTTCCATTCCCCTCTGCATTTATCTTTATTGTTATCCGTGTTAGAAATATACAAAACGATACATGTAATCTAACCTTCATAGCGGAAGCATATGATTGAGCATCTCCAGCCATAGTTGTAATCTCCGTTGCATTGTTTTGAAGAACAGTAAAGAACTGCATTTTGTCTACCACTTGGTCTCCTGTTGAACTAGATGGTGTAGTATCACGATCCACAGGAGCAGTGGGAGGACCATACATATATATAACATATGTGCCATCATTATAGGTTAAGTAACGGAAACCGTTACTTCCGTTTCAAACCACAACATAATGGCCATAAATGATCTATTAAACTTGCACCACTTAATTGTGACATAATGGAAAATGTTACATTCTCTCACTTGGTGCAAGTATTAACTCAAAGAAGCAAAAAACATGAACCATAGAGATAGTTCCTCTTAATCAGAGTAGCATCCACTTATGATTACAATGTAACTTCTTCTCTAAGTACCTTATGTGGTATAAAACTTAATGAATAAACCATTTGTAATTAGTTATTAAAAAAAAAAAACCAATTACTGCCACAATGGCTAAATTTGGCCTAATAAACTAGCACAACTTCATTTGTACAACATTAATGGAAAATGTTACAATTCTCCATTCGGTGCAAGTATTGGCACAACCTGTATTGAAGATCAAAAGCATGAATCATAGTGGTATGTCCTCTAAATTAAAGTGTGAATAATACCATCTATACATCACATGCATTTTGATTCCCAACTTAGGTCCTTTATGAATAAACTCTATGTTTATTCGTGGTCCATCCTTAGGGATGTTTCTCAAATAAATATGCGCATAACCATAGGAGAAACCATCCAAATTACATAGAAGTGACAATATAAATGTACGTACAATATAGTCACATAATAAGTTCTATGTACCCTGTATCATCCCTAAAATTCTTATAAGCATGCCTTTAAGTAGGGATCCAAAACTATTAGCAAAATGCTAATATATTGCATGACTAACTCATTATCTTTAATACTATCGTTGACAGCTAAGTTTTCAGAGTTGACACGTCTGTCACTCAGACTCTCATTAATCTTTAGCCAAAGACAGCAATTGAGTAGTCCATATTCCAACGACTTAGATAACAAATCTATGAGTTCTAAGCTCACAAAATGGAACTTTAAACATACACATGATAAATAATCTCTCAAACAAAAAATGAAGCCCAACTTTAATGCCAAAGAACAATAACGAGGATTTATTAATGTAACTTTATAAAACAACAAAATATTGCATCAACATAACAAAAAATCCTCAAGATTCATCTATATGAACCAATATCATGAGTCTCTACTTGCTTTATGTCTTTCAACATTGAATTTCAAGCATTTTTAAATCTTAATGGCCCAGGGTCAATTTGATAAGACGAAAGACTCCAATAAATGCTATAGAATCCAACTCGTGATAGTTCACCATAAACTTAATGTCATTGTCATAATAAAAACTATTAATGTTGTTACAACATTTTCAGAAATATATTGCACAACTTGTAGTTCAACAATTTGAACTATTGATTTTATAATAACAAGGTAAGGTGTCTTATCCTTGAAGTGGAGCAATCTTGAAGTGGGACATCTTTAATGATCTTTCCAAATGATCACTCCCACTGATCAAACCATTACTCCCACTAATAAAATTATTCTTGAGTATAAATGATATACACACTAATGATCCTCAAGTCCAACTAATTTAACAAGGATTATAATTCTCCACCATAGTTGGACATGTTAAATATGTACATGTAACAGACACAATTTCCAACTACTTAAACAAATTAAATTGCTTTAGTCGAAATTTGGCTAGATATGTACAATTCCAACATAAGGATCCAAAAGTATATCATGCCCAAATTCAAAAGCTCTACCGTGGTTGGGCTGAAAAACGAAGTAAGCCACATATAGTAACAATTTCAAGTTAGTAAAGTTTTGGAGGTTAACAAAATACATGTGTTGCCAATGCAACCCATGTGACATAGAATTATAACTGGCCTTAAAGTTATAAATTCTAAAATTGGTATGATAAAATTTTATCTTGATCATTAATTTAAACAGAAGAATCCAGTGATATAAAATTTGCCTGTAGGCTAAAGATTTATTCAATCAGACTCAACTGAGACTTTATGATAATCAAATAGAAGAATCTAGTGACACAAAACTTGCCTGTGGGCTAAAGTTTTGTTTAATTAGACTCAACTAAAACTTTATGATAAAATTATTATCAAAGTGATAGAAGAATCTAATGACATAAAACTTACCTGTGGGCTAAAGTTTATTCAATTAGATCCATCTACAACTTTATGATAAAACTATCGAACCATGTTCCTTTTCTTAATCCATGTGGGTAAATTAAGAAATATGATTCGATATTTTATTCTGACTATTTACATAAATATAATAAAATTCATGTGGGTAGATTTCATTATACTTTATGTAATTAATTACAAAGTGATCAAAAACATAATAATTTCAGTTATGAAATTTATTGATCACTTGATATTTGTACACAAAAGAATATTAATGTACTAAACTATTAATCCAATTTTAATTTCCATGCATAATAAATACGCATAAAAGAAATTAGACTAATATCACAAATATACACATAAAAATACTCTTTGAATATGTACATATATCATAACTTTATTATGACAGAAGACCCCAATTTATTTAGCTTATAACCATATGTTAAATAAATTGACTTTCCTATCTGTAATAATAAAATCTCACCAAAACTATATTTCGATACATAATTGCCTGTGGGCTAAATTACGATCATAGTTTGGTGTTTTTACCCTAATTAATTATATAAACATAACAAAATTGCCTCTGTGCTAAATTTTATTATATCATATAATTAATCACAATCAATATGTCTGTGACTGAATATGATCTCACAAAATTTCAATTAATTAAAGATGATGTGGTTTCCCCTTAATTAATCAAAATTATATGATCACTAGACGATTATCTTGATATTTCAGGCATCAACTTTAAAGCCTAAAAACAATTATGCAGCAATGTGATAAACAATTCCAAGTATACTCCCAGGAAAGTTGGTTGGGAGTTGGGACAGAGCCTCATTAAAAATCAACTCCTTAGACAGAATAATGTTTCAAGGGAACTAGTAGCCCATTGGTCACTTTCCGAGAAACTTTTCCCTGGTTCATGCTTTCTCACACTAAAGGCAAAATTGACGAGTAATCTTTCGAAATCTTTAATAATTCACATATTGAAAGACTTTTAATCTCAAGTGAACATTCTAGACGGTCTAAATGTGCTTAAACATAATGCACTACCGTATATAATTATATTTCACACACAAAATTCACCTTGACAAGGAATTATTATAATTTCTAACTTATGCAATTCCAAAGGCATAATTAAATTCACATAACTAGAAAATATAATGTTATGCTAGTGAACAGTTATGTATGAAATTCAATTAATAAGCTCATATCCAAATAAATTGTACACCATAATAACAATTTAACATGAGCTATAAAACTATTATTCAAATAACAACATAAATCCAAAACTTTAAGGATTATAAAATTTGAATAATAATTTATAATAACCATATACTTTTCAATTACTGAAAAGTTTTAACTTGCAGGCCCAATACAAAAATGATTCAATGCATATTGTAAACCTTATGAGGACTAATTTAAAATTGTAAATTCTAACCATATCAAAACCATATGATATGGTGACATTTACAAATTAAATTCCCATAAAACTAAATTGCATAATTTGTATCATAATATTATGCACTTAATTTTAATTATATGCATAAAACAAACTCAAAAATATGAATATAAAATCAAATATTCATATTCAATCACAGTGGGCATCACAATTAATGATAAAAATGTTACGACATATTGATTCTTCAGTTCAAAACCGATAATCGTTATTATTGTAATAATAATTACGTGAGAGTAATAACAGAACAATCAATTTCCTCAATCGTAACTCCTGACATTTAATAGCAATAACTATAAAATGTTACAAAATATTATCATTATTAACATATATGGTTTGGATCAAGAATGAAATGGTTTCAAAATTATGAGTTCAAATCATACTATCAAAGTCCAAACCAAATGATGATAGTAACGGTACAAAACATTGATCGATTGGTTCAAAAACCAATAATCGTTATTACTATAATAATTCTAATAATTATTACATAACAGTAATAACGGAATAATCAATTTTCTTAATGGTAACCGAACAACATTTAATTATAATAATGATAATCATCATTATTATTAAATGTTACATAATATCATCATTATTACCATAAAAGTTTTGTACAAGCAAATTCAAAAGA
The DNA here is from genome assembly GCF_001879475.1 of Ipomoea nil. Classification (NCBI taxonomy): domain Eukaryota; kingdom Viridiplantae; phylum Streptophyta; class Magnoliopsida; order Solanales; family Convolvulaceae; genus Ipomoea; species Ipomoea nil. Next base: position 735,747 of record NW_017617306.1, read on the forward strand.
ATTTCAAAATATGATTCTTAACATCATAATCTAAATTATTATGACAATAATAAAATAATATTCAATTGTCATAACCATATGTTTTTCCTTAAATCCTTAATGTCCCAAAACAGACCAAGACAATAATTATAGCACTTAATCACTCAAATTAGGCTCATAAACCCCAATGGCCTAAGTGAATTATAACATGGATGAGAAAATAGTCTAGTAATTAATGTTTAAATAAATAATCAAGAAAAAAAGTAGTCAATATTCTTCATGAAGAACACCTCCTCCAAGTTACTTTTTTATTGCTCATAAATACAGAGAATATTGATTACAAGATTGTAAAATACGTTAGGCGCCTAGGGAGCGCCCCGTGGGGCGCCGATTTTTTTATTTTTTATTTGCGCCGATTTTTTATTATATTTTTTTAAAAAAAAAATTATTTAAAAAAAAAACTAAAAATTATAAAAATTTATTAATAAAACATAAGGTTCCCATAGTTCTTTTTAAAAATTCATTAATAAAACATAAGGTTCCCATACTTTACAAAAGTATAAACTGAATAATATTCGACTTTTTTAAAAAAATTATAAAGTTTTCAAATTAAATACCATAAAAACTTTTAATGTTTTGTTTTGTTTTTTTTTTTTAACTGTTAGAATCTTGTTTTTTTTTTTCTTTTTCTTTTTCTCTGGCATTTTTTTCTCTCTCTACATAACCTCCTTAAAAATTGTGTAAAAATAACTGATGTAGATGTTCTTAGTGTGACAATCAACAAAGCTAACTTGTACATTATTATTACTTTCATGTACTTTTATCATATATTTTTTTTTTCTAATTGTACTATTCCTCGTTTTTCTTTTCTCATTCAAATTGTTAATACAATTTTTTTTTTGAAAACCAATTAAAAATTATTTTAAACAACACTTGTCATGTGTTCATATTCTCTTTAAAACATCTATAAATGGTTCATAACATTGCTATAAGACAATAATTATTTTTTTTTTTGAATAATGCCAAGTTTTTATTGACATTAATTTTTTTTTTTTATGTTGAATATTTTTCTTAATCGCACAAAATGTATTAATGTGATAAATGATTAAAAACCAATAATGTGGGTGAATAGAGGGTAAGTATGCGCAAAATAAGTTTAACTTTTAAAATTTTTGACTAGAACATTAAATAACTTCAATTACTTCAATCATAATTCACTCAACAATATTTTAGAGAGCCGTTGACTGATCGAATAAATGCCCTCTACAATGAAACTTTACATTTAGTTTTCAATTATTAATTTAACCACACTTTTTAATTAATTTTTTAAATTATCAATTTAATCAAAATTAATACTTTAATTTACTTTTTTCAAAGTTATCACGTTAAACTTTGATATATTTGAAATGCTTTCACATGCAGAAAGATTGAATTGGTGAATGCAAAATAGTTTTAGATATTTTATATTAAAAGTCATTAATCTGAAAAGTCAAATAACAATTTAGTCATATTAATAACTATAAAGTAAATATAGAAATTTTTATTAAGGTAAAACATTAAAGTGAAATTAGTTCTTGAGTAAAAAAATGGAAAAAAAATTCTATTAATCATTCAAAATTCGAGAAAGAATTAATAATATATGAGGTGTTTGGCAAACGACCGATAGCTGATTGAGTTAGTTGGTTTGACCAGCTGATAGTATTAGCTGGTTGTAAAACGTATTTGGTAAATTAGTTATTTACTTTAATTGATTGGATGTAAAACGACGAGTTAATACCCGATTTGATCCCTTGACAATTAGAATTTCATCACTTTGGTCATCGACTTTCAAACTTGCTCAATAAGCCCCGTGCAGTGTATGTTGGCCTACCCAACGGCTTTGCTATCGTTTGTTTTAATAAAGCACTATAGTACAACAATTTTGCTTTTCTATCTTATGGCAAAATTAGGCCTGAGCAAATTTTACCCTTCCGATGGGGAGGGGGACAGGTCATGGCACCCGAGTCTTTCGCCTACCACGTACCCGGGTCGTGGCGGTCGATCCTCGCCCGCATGGTACCCAGGTCAAGGCGCCCCATCCTCACTTGGTTGGCACTATATGACTCGAGGTAAGTATTTACTCGAATCAATAAACTCGCATAAAATTATATAATGGGATAAAATAGATAATAGAGAAGAATTATAGGGAAATTGAGTTGATTAGAGCCTGAATATTACAAATACATTGTAGTAACTGAACATGATAAGATATAGAATGTCTTGTAGGGAGATTAGACATATAATGTCTATTTTAGTTAAATACGTGGTAGCCACACGACCAAATCAAGATCCACACTCTTAGGCTATGAGGATGGACAGAACTAGTCGCCCGGCTTGTAGATGGGCTCCGAAGCGCCAAAACACTGCTTGGGGGCTAGCCACGGAGGCTGGACCCCAGTGCTCAGGCGATGGGACCTAGGTGCTAGTTGTCGGGTACGCCTACTCGGGTCCCCACCTGTTGGGCAGGTACAACCACCCAGGTTCCTTGCTCGCCTTGGGCCTAGATCCTCCATTTTGGTCCGGGCCATCTTCATGGGCCATCGACTTTGGGCTCTTAGACCCCGGGTCTACATTCTTTGGCCGGTTCTAATATCTTGATCAACTATCCAGTTTCATTTTATACACACAATATGTTCATTATATCAATACTAAAGTATTATTTTAATTTCGAAACACATTTATTTGACAATACATATCTGTATGAGCTATGCTATGCAGTCGGATTTTATACATACAATAAGTTCATAATAGCAACACTAAATATCATTTTAATTATACTACTGGTTCATTTGATAATATACATATTTGTATACACTTTGTTATTCAGTTTCATTTTATAAACACAATAGGTTCATTATAACAATACTAAAATATCATTTTAATTCTGTTATAGGTTCATTTAACAATATATATATTTGCAGCGTATTATCATAGTTCACACAGCTGTGCGGAGCATGATCTACAGTATAATAATTGACCATTTAATCAAGAAATAACTAAAAACTAAATATTGAAATTTTAATTTAAGTAAACACATAAAGTGAAATTAGTTTTTGAGTAAAAAATGGAAAATTAATAAATTCTTTTTTTTTTTTTTTTCCTAGAAGTCATTCAAAGTTCAAAAAGATAATTACCGAGTACATTGTACATACATAGTGTACATCAAAATCCATGAAAGAATATATAATATTATTATAATCTATATTAATGTTCCAAGAAAGAATATATAGTACGTTATAATTAATATTGTTTAAAAAAAGAGAAAAGAAATGAAAGGCACTCTCAAGTCTCAACCCCCATTAAATACAAATTTTTATAAAATAAAAAATAAATACAAAGTCCCATCTCGTCCAAACAACACTTTAATATTTCCTCTCCCCAAACACTCGAAGAACACCAAAAATTGTTCCTTTGCTTATCATTTTCTTTTTAACAGTGACGAAGAAAAAATTAATACTGACAACAAAAGACGAATCCTTTTCGCAGAGAAAACATATAATTCAAGAATTTTTATCCGACATTTTCACCAACAAAACCCTTTCTCTGACCATTTCCCTTTTCATTGTATCTGATCGAAATCGCAGACTGGGTGAATTTTTTAAATTCATTTTTTGGTTTATTTACAATTCATCTTTTGACGGTGGTTTAAGGTGAAAAAGTTTTGGGGCTTTCATGGGTGATCTTAGAGAGCCTCTCGACGAGCCTGCAGTGGAGGGGAGACCGGTAACGCTGGTACCGTCACTGACGTCGACGGCGAGCCAGAACCCGTTTTCTATCGGGCCGGAGCGTTGGGCCACGGCGGAGGAAGTGTCCCAATGCATTCTTCAGAAGGTCCAACCGACAGCTGTGTCTGAGGAACGTAGAAGGGCGGTCATCGACTATGTTCAGAGGTTGGTCCGAGGATCTCTTGGCTGTGAGGTTAGACTTCAACTGAATATTTCTGCATGTGTTTTCTTTCCTTTTTCTGTAATGTTTCCGTTGTTCCCTTTTCATTTCTTTACCGGTGATTAAATGTTTTATTGCCTTTCAATTGGATTTGCAATGGAAAAAAGTTTCGATTTTGTGTAGTTGGTATCGCTTGTTTGGTTGCTTTGAGTCACATTTAGTTGGTAGATTAAGGGAATTTGCGGTTTTATGGGAAAAGATAACCAAAAAAGTGTTGAAGGTTGCAAAACTCTGATTTCTTCATTTCTTGTATGCTTTTGATGAAATCAGCGATTGTTGTTTTAGTTGGAGTCTCCTTGCCTTGTCTTAACCTCCTGCTCAATCTCATTGAGACATTTTACATTTCTATTACTTTGCTTCTATTCCCGATTCTATGTTCGATTTTCTTTTATCATGTGGCCAAAGAGTAAAGCTCAAGTATGTGGAAGGCTTGTATTACTGAATTTGAAGTGTATATTTTAGTGGATGGAACCTATTCTTGCATGTGTGCCTTTTGGGGAGATTGATATTCATTAAAAGCAATTATGAGTTCCTATATAAGAACAGATTCTTTGAATGTTGGTAATGCCATTCTCTAGTTCGACTTGGTCTTATAGTTGATGATGTGAAAGTGATTGAAAGGGGGGGTTTTCCCCGATATTCATTTCTGTTTTATTAAACATTCAGCGAATTTGGTTTCAAGGGAAGTCATTTGTTTGTCTGAGTGTAGGGAGTGGCGTGTCACACTCCCTTCTTTCATTCTTGATGCTTTATTTCATGATCTTCGTCATTATTGGAGTTTGGGTTTATTTTCCAAAAAAAGAAAAAAATATAAGAACAGATTCTTACCGTCTATAGATTTATGTTATTTCCTTTGTCTTTCCTTTGTACAAGTTTGGCATCACAAAATTCTTTTAAAGTGTAAAAATTGTCATGAATGATGGGTTCATATAATCATACCTTAAATTTTTATTCTTATGAGAATCGAGGGATTCTACTATTCTAGAAGTTGACAGTGTAGAACATTTCATTTTTATAGTTTTCAAAAAGATGATCAATAATTTTGTTTTAGGCAAGTGGCATGCACCACATCTGCTCAGATCTTGCACACACCATTCCCATTGGAAAATTGAAAAAAACTAAAATACTACCTTACCTATTTTAAAAAAAAATTATATACAGTGTTGAAAGCTGAAATTATCATTCATTATGAATGCACTTTTGAATCAATATCAGGTATTCCCGTATGGATCTGTACCTCTAAAGACCTATCTTCCGGATGGTGACATTGACTTGACTATCTTTGGTGGTCCAATGATGGAGGATGCCTTGGCTAATGATTTGGTATCTCTTCTTGAAGAAGAAGAACAAAATAAGTGCGCAGAGTTCATAGTAACAGATGTCCAACTCATTCGTGCTGAGGTATTGCTCTTTCTCTAAATATTTGCGATAAAAGTTGATTCTTTGATTAAACATTTTTTATTGTCATTTATGTTTGATGTTATTTTTTGTATACTAAATACTTCCTGATATAATTACAACTAATGCAAAATAAGTGTTGTAATTAAAGTTTGCTAGTTAGTTTAATGGAAAGAAATCATTTATTGATGAAAAATATTTAGCTACTAGAGTAGCCTTTTTACTTTAAATATTCAAATTCTGATAATGCTAACTGGTGCTTTGCTTTGTCATGGAAGGTTAAGCTTGTGAAATGTATTGTACAAAATATTATTGTTGACATTTCCTTCAATCAAATTGGTGGTCTTTGTACCCTGTGCTTTCTCGAACAGGTAAATCGATTTTTTGAAATTGAAATTTATTATTATGGAAACTACTAACAACAAGTGATTGAATTTCCTTTATGCATGTAACGCTTAGAAATTAGAATTGCATTTCATGCACACACTTCATGTTGGTACAGGTTGATCGTCTCATTTGCAAAGATCATCTGTTTAAGCGTAGCATTATATTGATCAAGGCCTGGTGTTATTATGAAAGCCGTATACTTGGCGCTTTTCATGGTTTGATATCGACTTATGCTTTGGAGACTTTGGTTCTTTACATCTTTCATCTGTTTCACTCCTCATTAGATGGCCCTTTAGCAGTAAGTTTCCTTGGACTTTCAGATCCAATGTTGTTTTTGTTGAAAACTAAATAGTTAGGTTTATCTATAGGGTTGTGTCTGTTTATGAATAGGTGTTAGTTTATGGATAAGTATTTACAGTTATGTCTTTGTGTATATCATTATCTGTGTTTCTAACAAAGAAACATAGTATATATATATATATATATATATATATATATATATATATATATATTCAAATACATAACTGTAAGTAACTACCCATAAACTAACACCTATTCATAAACAGACACAACCCTATAGATAAACCTAACTATTTAGTTTTCAACAGTTTTCACATTCAATGCCCCTAATGACTGAGGATACTGTAATTTTAAGGTTCTATACAGATTTCTGGAGTACTTTAGCAAGTTTGATTGGGAAAAGTATTGTATTAGTTTAAGTGGTCCAGTTCGCGTATCATCTTTACCCAATATTGTTGGTAAGCAACTTCTACGAGCACTGCAGTGGTTCATTTATGCATCTTTTTAGTTCATCGAGATGATTTTCTTGTACGTTTTGCAGCTGAAGCACCCGAAAGCGGTGGTGGTGGTTTACTGCTCAGCAATGATTTCCTCAGATATTGTGCTGTTATGTTTTCTGTTCCGTCAAGAGGGATCGACTTGAATTCTCGAACATTTTCATCAAAGCATCTTAACATAGTTGATCCTCTCAAAGAAAATAATAATCTAGGACGCAGTGTCAGCAGAGGTGTGAGCAAATTCATTTCTCTTGTTTTCTGTTTTTGTTTGTGCAAGAAGATTATATATATATATATATATATATATATATATATATATATATATATATATATATATATATATATATATATATATATATATATATATATAGGCTTGTGCTCCCATGAGAACCACCCTTAGGTGAGAACGTGCGAACTACTACATGAGTGCACACAATCTACTATATGAATGCACCGCAACTACTCCCAGGCATGCCTGGATGACGGTGGAGATCCTAGAGTAGTTGCGGTGCATTCGTGTAGTAGATTGTGTGCACTCATGCAATTCTCACGTTCTCACCTGAGACATGGTTCTCATTTGAATGCATCTCTCTCTCAATATATATATATATATATATATATATATATATATATATATATATATATATAGACTGAACATCCAGTGTGACTAGAGAACCCATACTCCTATACTAAAACAAGTTATTTTGCAAACTATCTTATCATAGTTGTTAAAGGTCAAAAGTGTTTCACGCGAATATTGCAAGTGTTTGTGAATTTTTATGTGTTTTTTTTTTTTACAGGAAATTTCTATCGAATACGGAGTGCTTTTGCATATGGTGCTAGGAAGCTTGGGAGAATACTTCTGCAGTCGGAGGATAAAAATGCTGTTGATGAACTTCGTAAATTTTTTTCAAACACTTTGGTTCGGCATGGGAGTGGGCAGAGGCCTGATGTTCGAGATTTTAACCCACTAACTGGCTACAATACTTTCTGCTCTGCATATGCTGTTTCAGAGATCAATTCGTCTCAAATTGAGAAGCTCAATTCTAGGCTTAAATCGTGTGATCTCACGAGCACGAGTGGGGATTGCAAGGTTTTCCCGAATGGATCATGCAACTTTGGAGATAGGGATCAAGAAAGCACCATGGATACATATCGATCCAAGCTGCCATTGGAGACCGGTTGGCATGGAGCGGGGAATGCATTGGACTATCGTCTTCTTGGAGATGCAATGGAGCTCGCTAGTTCAATAAATCAAGACCTTAAGTTCCCTAGTCATCTCCACAGCTTCGCCCATTTGGGTACCGATAGGGGCCCCGCCTATGTAGTCGATATGCCGCCTCACAACCACTTCACTAGCCCCACATGCAACGGGGAGACGAAAATGGGAAACTCAGATCAAACCAGCTGCAACAGGAAACATTTTTCTGGGTTAAAACAAAGAGCTAACGAAAGAAAGGGCCCGGAGAAGAATCTTTCGATCGATAAACATCAGGTTCCAATCCCTTTGGCCCCGAAAACGCCCGCTTCCTCTAATGGCTCACATCACGCAAAACAGGACTGGCCTTTCGCTACTGGCGGTAGAAGTATGCAGCCTTTGATTTCTTTGTTGGATCTTAGCGGTGACTTCAACTATCACTTCAGCTGTCTGCAATATGGCCGATGGTGCCATGAATATGCCTCACACATGCTCACTTTCCCTATACCTGCATCCCCCGCTTCGGTTTATTTAACGTATTCATGGGATGCGGTTCAGCAGCCATTACAGGTTAAAAGGAATGGTTTTCTCCATGGGAATGCTAACGGTATCATTCCAAGTCAAGCATTCTATGCAATAAACCCTCTGTCGATACCCAGTATGGCTTTCGGCTTAGAAGATATTCCCAAACCACGGGGAACTGGAACCTACCTTCCAAACATGGTATATACAGTTCGACGAAGTGGCCACGCGAAAATTGTATAATAAAACTGTTACTCTTTTCTTGTGCCAGCCTGCCAGGCGGTTGTTTGATATTAGCTTTCTGCATTAATTTTTGCAGAATCAACCGCCGAAAGGTTATAGGTCATCAGCTTGGAAGGGAAGGAGTCAAGCTCCATCGAGGTCTCCTCGAACAAATGGACGGAATGCATCATCATTTACAGAGACAAACACAGTCGAGAAAAGCTGCCACGAGCCACCAGAATCCCAATCTGCTGGTGATCAAAGTATTGTGAACCAGTCATCTTCCCCCTCCGGCAGGGGGCATCCTAAGCACCATCCTAACAAGACCGATCTAGTGTCTCACCCCGAGGGAGCAACCGAGTTTGGGTCAGGCGAGGACGTTCCAGCAAGGGCACCCTCGTTAGAACGAACCCGACAACAAAAGCATGCCCAAACACCTCCTCCTCAGCATTCCAGTCCAGCTTCGCCAACTTTAGGGTCGCAGCTATCAAAGCCGGTTTTCAGTCGGGATCGTGGTAGTAATGTATGAGACACTCCCTTTTCTATCAGACTTGACTTTTTTTAGGAAGAAATTTGGATGGAGGCTTGTAAGTATTTCTTGGTTTGGAAATCATGGCCTCCAATTACCATCTCAAAGAAACAATCAATCTTGTTGCTATATAAGTAGGGTTTATAGGTCTTCTGCTAACAAAGAAGTCTGAGCCTGCTGCAATTCCCAATGGCTCCTTCAGTATTTTGTAATTTGAACTCAAGTTTCCTGTAAAATTTAGTAAGACACTTACCAGCTCCAATGCAATGCCTTTATGTCTAATGTATGTTAGATAATTAAATGAATATTATGTTGAGAAATTCTGACGTGTAGGCAACGTGCAGGATCGCAGTGCACGGTGGACCTTGGTTCATGTGTATTGTTTTGTGTTGCGATATTTTGTGTCGTTTGTTATGAAATTTTGTACATTAACAGTATGAATTCTGTATTTGGAACAAATTAGTAATTGTGTCTTATGAATGAACGTGTGTTTTTTGTATAACTCAAAACTGTCAACAATAGAGATACAAAAGTTCTAAGAGTCTAAGCCTAACCAACTAGTCTTATACATCAGATAAGTAGTTAACGACTCAATCAACTACAACTAAATAATGTAACAATATAACATTACAAATATAATAGGACTAACACTCCCCCTCAAGCACAAGATGGGTGAGACATGACATTGAGCTTGCTTCGTAATGTACCGAACCGTGCTGTTGCCAGTGGCTTTGTGAAGATTTCTGCTAGCTGATCCTTTGTAGAAATAAAATTGACCAAGAAGTCCCCTGACGCTACCTTATCACGAACAAAGTGGTAATCGATCTCTACATGTTTGGTCCTGGCATGAAAAATCGGATTTGCACATAAGTAGGTGGCCCCGAGATTATCAGACCATAGAGTAGCTGGAGAGCTGGAGTGTAGACCAAGTTCTCGAAGTAGAGACACGACCCAAGTCACCTATGCTGCAACATCCGCAAGACCCTTGTATTCGGCCTTCGTGGGGGAGCGCTCTACCGTTCGCTGCTTGCGAGAGACCCACGAAATAAGATTCGAGCTAAGAAAGACTGCATACCCACTCGTGGACTTCCTGTCGACGGGACACCCAGCCCAGTCGGAGTCAGAGTAGGCGTGTATATCTGTACACCTTGATGTAGTTAACTGTAAACCATAACGCAGAGTCCCCTTAACATACCGGAGAACCCGCTTCAGGAGGCCCCAGTGAGCAACCGTGGGGGCATGCATAAACTGGCATAACCGATTGACCGCATAAGAAAGGTCCGGGCGGGTAATCGTCAAGTACTGTAGAGCCCCGGCGAGACGACGATACTGAGTAAGATTCTCGTAGAGTTCAGAAGACGGAGACGCAGACTGAGTCAGGGATGCTGGCGTCGATAGAGGCTTGCAATCGGACATACCAGCTCGGTTTAAGATGTCAACCATGTAACGCCGCTGTGAAAGAACCAAACCACCATCCACTGGAAGAGTCTCGATGCCCAGAAAAAAACTTGGTGTGCCCAAGTCCCGAATTTTGAAGGCTGTAGAGAGACGATCCAGCAGAGAGGAAAGCAAGGCGGCATCGTTGCCCATCATGATAATATCATCGACATAAACAAGGAAGAAAACACGTGAGGCATTAGCTGTATAATAAAAGAGTGAGACATCAGTCTTGGAAGCTAAGAACCCTGTAGTAAGTAAGAAGTCATGCAACCGCTTAAACCAGGCCCGTGGCTCCTATTTAAGACCATATAAAGACCGCTGTAGATGGCACACATAATCAGGGTGTGTTGGATCCTTGTAACCAGGGGGTTGTCGCATATAGACCGTTTTAGCTAAGTGCCCGTTTAGGAAGGCATCGTGGACATCCAACTGACGAAGAGTCCACCCCTGTGAAACTGCCAGGGAGAGCAACATGCGAACTGTAGTCGGTTTGACCATAGGGCTAAAAGTTTCAAAAAAGTCTTCACTGGCGACTTGATTGAACCCCTTAGCAACCAAACGGGCTTTATATCGCTCTATCGACCCATCAGCTTTCCGTTTGGTACAGTAAACCCATTTGCAGCCGATCACATTCATGCCGGGTTTAGGTGGAGTGAGAGACCAGGTGTTATTGTGTAGAAGGGTGTTGAATTCCTTGTCCATGGCATCCCGCCGCTCGGGCTGCCCGACAGCCTGAGTGTAGCAAGTGGTGTCCACGGAGACTGTCAGGGCATGAAACTGCTCATCTGTCCCCCTAGTCATGTGACGAAGGCGCATTACATGGCCCCGCTCTAGAGGCTGAGCACGGGGACCACGCCTCGAGACAGTCATTATAGTAGGTTGATCTCGAATTGCTAACGACTGTTCCTGTACCGCCAAGGGCACTGCATCTACTGGCGGATCAGGAGGGTGATACGGCACAATCGGGCTAGAGGCCCATGGTGGACTGGGATGCACCACTTCATGAGTGTTACGATCTTGTGATCCTGTGGCAAAGGGAAAACAAGACTCGTCAAATCGCACATGGTGACATATAAAGGTTTTTCCAGTATTTAGGTCCATGCATCGATACCCTCTATAGGACGTAGGATACCCTAAGAAGACATATGGTGCAAAGCGATATTCCATCTTGTGCCGATTATAAGGCCGAAGAAAGGGATAACACCTACACCCAAAGACACGAAAAAATGTGTATGGTGGGGGCTTTTTGAATAGTAACTCATATGGACTAGTAAATTTTAATACGGATGAGGGGAGACAATTAATTAGATAGGTTGCAGTTTCAAATGCTGAATCCCAGTGATTTTGTGGGACCGAATTGTCAGCCAGTAGGGCTAGTCCGGTTTCGACAACATGCCGGTTACGGCGTTCAACTCGTCCGTTTTGTTCATGTGTATAGGCACAGGATTGCCTATGCACAATACCAAGGGAAAGAAACCGTGTATGTAAGCGACGATATTCGCCGCCTAAGTCTGACTGAAGAGACTTGATAGAACGCGCGAATTGGCGCTCTATTATCACGCGAAATGACTCAAACACTTTATATATATCTGATTTTAACCGTAAGGGGTAAAACCAGTAAAAACGGGAGTGGTCATCCACGAATAATACAAAATAATGAAAACCACCTGCGGAAACAACGGGCGCGAGACCCCAAATGTCCGTGTATATTAAGTCTAATACATTATTACATGCATAAATAACCTATCTAATGGGCAATGGGATGATTTCCCAAGCTGACACGCGGAACATAGCTGCGACGAACTTGACTTATTTTGGTTAACCGGACAGTTTTGTAAGGCACGTTGTAACGCACGGCCATGTGGGTGGCCTAACTGACGGTGCCAAACTTTCGACGACGCACGAGCACTAATATATGCAACCTGTGACCGAGACAGAGACAGCTTGTACAAACCAACCGTGCTAGGACCCTTAAGTAGCGCCGTTTTGGTTCGGCAATCCTTCAAAACAAAATAATCACGGTGAAACTCAAAAAAGACGTTATTGTCAGATGTGAAGCGATTAACTGATAAAAGCAATACAGATAAATTTGGCACATGCAGAATGTTATTTAAAAATAACGACATAGACACGAAATTTAACGATGCATGTCCTACACTGGAAATACCCAAACCTGTATCGTTTCCCATGCGTAGCGCATCTGTACGACTCGGAGTGCACCATCATCGAAGGGTCGGGTGTCGCATGTGAGGTGGCTCCGGTATCCGGGAACCAACCGTCCGAAACCACCGCGCCATCATCGCCTGGAACCGCCATGTGCGCCTGCGGCGGTGGTTGATCGTAGCGCCGGAAGCAGTGAACGGCTGTGTGACCTTGAGACCGACAAATCTGGTACCGGGGAACTCCACCGCGCCCTCGGCCATTCCATCCACGACCACATCTGTTCCGGCCACACCCATGTCCACCTCCAGACCCAGACTGCCACGATCCTCCTCCAGAACCAGGGTGGCGCTGCCCTCGTCCGGTAACCATCGCAGCATGGGACCCGCCGGAGAGCTTCCGACCGGTAAGAACTCATCCGCCCAGATGAATTCTTGAGCTTGTAAGAAATCAGAAAGTTGAGGAATGGTGACCGGAGTACCTGAAGCCGCCAAGGAGGACGCCATAGAATGGAATTTTGGTCGGAGGCCGCGGAACACGTAAAGGTTCTGTTCGTCTAATGAAATCGGCTGGCCGGCGAGTGCCAAATCCTCGATGAGCAGCTGCGCCCTGCCGAGGTACTCACCGGGCAAACTGTCTCCTTGTCGCAGCGATTGGAATTGAGCCAGGAGATTCAAGCACCTCGCCCTCGTCGACGAGCCAAGCGCCGATGTCACCGACGTCCACACCGCCCGTGAGGTCTCCCGTCCGACTACCAGGTACATGACTTCGTCCGACAATGACGAGATCAAAAGAGACAGGATGGATTGATCCTGCTGGATCCAATGGCCGTAGGCGGGGTTGGGGGTCGTCGTCGCCGTCGTACCACCGGAGGCGGCGTCGCTGGTGGCCGGTGTCGAGAGAAGTGCTGGCGGACAGGGGGTATCACCAGTAGCGTAGCCTAGCAGTCCTTGCCCTCGGAGGAACGAGATCAATTGGGTTCGCCAGAATAGGTAATTCTTGGTGGTAAGCTTTAGGGAGACAAGGTGGTGGGCGGTGGTCAAGGAAGTCGGGGTGGTCGACGGTTGCACGGTGGCAGTAGTCACTGTGCGCTCGCTGGAATTAGTCGACATTTTGGGAGTGGAGAGAGAAAGGGATCACCTGAGGCTTAACTGATACCAGATGAATGTGTGTTTTCTGTATAACTCAAAACTGTCAACAATAGATACATGTTATGTAGTTAAGGACTCAATCAACTACAACTAAATAATGTTACAATATAACATTACAAATATAATAGGACTAACATTATGTTATGAATTTTCGTGTTTTCTATTTTGAAATTATGTGTTTATGAACACATATTATGTACATAAATCAGATTTGAAAAATAGGTAAATATATAACATGTGTATGCGTCTTGTTATATGATTTTTTGTGTTTTGTGTTATGAAATTTTGTATCTCATCGTTTTAATCCATGGTCCATAATGTTATGTATCTTGTGTTGTGATTTTTTGTGTTTTGTGTTATGAAAGTTTGTATCTCATCATTTCAATTTAGGATTCATAATGCTAGGTGGACTATGGTCTATGATCAGAGACGGAGCCAAAGGGGGGGGGGGGGGGAGGGGCAGGGGGCAGCTGCCCCCCTCACCCCACCCCCACCCCATATATAATTTTGTATGTATATATGTATATATAGTACATGTTTTAGTATTAATATAAAAAAACTATTAAATGTTAACAAGAAATGAGTTAAATTGGTCGGTAAAGTACATGTTTGGTAATAGTAAAGGTCAGAGGTTTGAATTCTTGGTATCAACATTTTTTTACGAGTAAATACCCAAAATGGTCCATCGACTATAGTTAAATTCACAAATTGGTCCTCGACTTTCAATTTTAACCAATTAAGCCCTTAACTTTGCAATTTTAACATGATTTGGTCCTCCGTCTATTTGACCATTTGTTGACTGTGATTTTTGAGGATATGTATGTAATTTCATGGTCCATTGTCAGTTTTTTAAGGTTCCGGTTGCATTTTCAGACCGCACTGTTACATTTGAATCCACCGCCGAAAGCAATCTGCCAAATCCTATCGCCTTTCTTCATCCTCCCTTTGGATTCAATGTAGGGTTTCCATTTAGGAGCTGCTCTGACGGCGGGAGAACGAGTGGGCTGATTGTGGTTATGTTGGATTTGAGGGCTTCGCAGGCGATCACCATTAGGTTTTTTGAGAGGTTGATTCCGACTTTCCTTGCGGATCTTCTTGCTCGTAAACGAGCGGTAGGCTTTATCGTCGGCGCCCTTGTGCGTGCGGACCACGTGCATGAGCCGGTACTTGGCCCGACCCGAATCGCGCTTCTTGTTTGACATGAGAATCGCGGCGCCGCCTAGTAGACTCGGACACGGCTGTTTGTGGCGTTGGACCTGATGAAGATTGCAAACTGGGTTGTAACGTCGGCAATGATGAATTATGCGAAAGTGTTTGGGCGGTGGATTGTGTCGTGGCAATAGGTGAAGGCTAAGCGGTGGAGTGTGTCATGGTAGTAGATGAGAGCGGCTGGGCAGTGGCTTGTGGCTGGGCGATAGACTGTGTCACGGCAGCAGATGAGGGCGGGCGGCGATGAAATTACATATGTATCCTCAGAGATCACGGTCAACAAACGGTCAAATAGATGGAGGACCAAATCGTGTTAAAATTGCAAAGTTAAGGACTTAATTGGTTAAAATTGAAAGCCGAAGACCAATTTATGAATTTAGCTATAGTCGAGGGACCATTTTGGGTACTTACTCTTTTTTTACAGTTTTTTTTTTTTTTTAACTCCTTCGCCTATGACTTCAACACAGTCACGTTATAGCTTTTTAAATATTTGACTTCAACACAGTCACGTTATAGCTTTTTAAATATTTAACACACACACCAGTTATTTTGACTCCTTCCCCTATGACTTCAACACAGTCATGTTATAGCTTTTTAAATATTTGACTTAACACAGTCACGTGATAGCTTTTTAAATATTTAACACACACACACACACACACACACACACACACACACACACACACACACACACACACACACACACACACACACACACACACACACACACATATATATATATATATATATATATATATATATATATATATATATATATATATATATATAACATTCTTTTATATTAATAATGAGATGTGCAATTTATAATGTGTTTTTTATTCAAATTATTTTATCAAATTAATTATGTTTCATATTTTGTTATGAATATTTTTATAAAGTTTCGATGTGTTTTATTTTTCGCTCATATCCAACAATATTTACAACTATATTTCTTAGGTAATTTTTATTTAAAAATTATCTGTTTTGTTTTAATGTTTCACCTTTACTGAAAAAATTTTCTGAACCCGTGCATACTTCTTCACCCCCCCCCCCCCCAACCGATATTCTGGTTCCGTCTCTGTCCCTGATATAAATTGCTCCTCCCAAAGGGCAAATTATTGTGTGGACCATGATCCACACAGTGTTGTTGTATCATAACAAAAAGTACATTATTAATATATTAAAAATATATTATTTGTGTATTGAATATACATCATACAAAATAATGTACTTTTTTTACATTTTTAATATATTAAAAGCACATTATTTATGTACTGAATGTACATTATTTAATAATATAGTCCCCAGAGCTCTGTGGAACATGCTCCACATAATAATCTCCCAAAGCACAATAAAGTACGTGGCTATTAATGATTTAATGTTGGTTTATAATAGACTCAATCATGTTAATAATAGTAATTATTAAATGAATATTATACGGGAAATTTGATGTACAGGCACGGTGTCGATTCCAAAATAGAAAAGTGCACATTAATTATTAACTCTGTTTAGCTTACAACGTTAGCACGGTAATGTTACTAATTACTAATAAAGATACTCACCCACATTAATAGATCTTAAAATAAAACAAATTATTCTATTTTTGTTAGGAAAGACTCAACTACACTCACGTCTTACAAGTAGAGTAGGAAAAATTAATGGCAATAATATATTCTACTGTGATGTAGTTTCGGTGATTGGAAGAATTATAAGGTCACTGTAAGTGCAAGTACATTCTTTTATGAAAATTAATATACATGTTGAATGGTTATTTCATCTGCCGTATCATTCTTGCCCAGAAGTGCAAGATTGTTGATACATTATTTTTTTCTGAAAGAGTTGATACATTATTATTTGACAGCAATAGTTTGAACTTGTAATATGAAGAACTATGCAACCGCCAAGATCTTTCTCCTTGTTTTCCGTTTGTATTTGTGATTATTTTCAACATATTTTCAATATCAATCAATTTGTGGCTTTTTATGAATATATATAAGGTACTTCTTTGTCTATGGAAGAGTTTACTTGTCTTCTTTAGACTAACACTTGATGGAGTAGAGTGTTGGGCTTAGAGGGGTAGGTACTTATTGTTGGGTAATAAGGTTGAAAATTCCCAAAAATAATAATCCTACGAAAAGATTAATATTATATGGGAAAACAGAAAATTGGGAAGGAAAAAGAGGAGTGTTTGGGTAAAGGTTTAGCACGAGTTCGAACACGAAGTTCTTTTCCTTAAAACCTTATTTGCTACCTCCCACAAGTGCTAGGAGCGTTGTAGCCTAGGTTTCCCAGGATAAAACGTGCTACGATTCCTTGTTTAAGCACCTAAATAAGGAACCCGGCAAACAAAGCAAAGCTGGAACACTGGTTGGCTAAAAGAAGAGAGTAGAAGCAGAGTTTTGAGATGAAAAGCTACTGGAATTCCTTTGTTTCTCACTATGTGTAAAATGCTACTGCTCTACCTCTCTTTATATAGGGATGTTGGAAGGGATAGCATTCAACATGGCCTTTAATTGGTATTAAACCAATTTGTATAACACCTGTAACGGTCACCACTAAGTAGGATTAAACTCAGAATTTAAAATTGGAATCAAAACAGTATTAATTCCGTAACAGATGAGTTTAATCTGTACAACAGGCTGAACTTTCGGGTTTCAGACCGTTGGGGTGCAGGTTCACACGGACCAGGCAACACGAGAGTACATCTTTCGTGTGCACTGTGGTGCAACCCGAGAGTGCACTACTCTCGTGGTCACAGATGCACGAGAGTTGTGTTCTCGATGCATCACAACCTCTCGTGCTACACACGAGAGTAGGTGCTCTCGGTTCGGTTTTGACCGAACCAAGTCACTATATCAGATGGAAAATAATACCGAAGTTAGGCATAACTTAGCCCGCAAGGCCAGCCCATTTTCGGACAACATTCGTGCCCGCAGGTGCCGGCGCACGCGAGCTCGAACTTAAATCAAGCCCTTTTGATGTCCTCTAGTTGGATTTTGATTTGCACCCCCCCCCCCCCCTGCGCGAGAGAGCCTCTATGCTTTACAATTCTACAAGCTTGAAAAGAGCTCATGTATATAAGGGGGGCAAATCTTGTTTCCAAACCAATGTGGGACAAAGTCCTACATTTTCCCTTCATTTTCCAACTTAAATGGGTCTACTTTGAGAATCAATATCTCATTCACCCATTATCCGTTTTGAGCGTACAATATATCAATCTCTTCGTCTTACTACGAAGAACCCGAATCCACTTTGACCCGACCTAAATCGGAAGTGGACCCCACTGATAATTGTACCACAAAATAGCCACTTAATATGCCATTTTATGCCATTTTAAGCTAATTTTTCCAACACTTATTAGGCCCACGAAGGAGTCACAAGTGGTGAGTGAGGGGGCAAATTATTCTATTGACCCGGGTATAAAAATACACAATTTATATCTTGAATGTTCACAATTTACATATTTAATGTTAATAATTTTCACTACTGGAAATTATGAAATTTCCGACCACCTGAAAGTGATCTTAAATCAAGTCAAAAGCCTTGTTCCGACCACTTTTGGTATCCGGAAAAACCTTTGTTGCTATTTCTGACCACTTTTTGGTATCAACTTGATTAAAAATCACTTTCAGGTGGTCGGAAATTCCATAATTTCCAGTAGTGTTTTATATACTAAATGTTCACAATTTTTTACATACTGAATATTCACAATTTACATATTGAATGTTCACAATTTACACACAGAATGTTCACAATTTACATATTGAATGTTCATAATTTTATATACTAAAGGGAAAATGGCGAGTTTGGTCCCTGAGTTATAATGGTAGTGACGACTCAATATAATCCCTGATTTATGACCGTATCCATTTTTAGTCTCTCAGTTATGAGTGAAGTGACGCATTATGTGACACCCCGTAAATCCAAACACTAATCAAGGATTAATTAGAGAATTAATCCAAGTCTCTTTGCTAATCTATTCCTAAAAATCCTGAAATTTAATAGTCGAGGGACTAGATTTTGACTAGTCACTTAAGTCAAAGGGTTGTACCTTGTGCTTCTTGAGTTATGCCCTTGTTCCCTTGTCTTTCCAACATTAGTAAGGGTAGGAATGTCTTTCTACCTAAGGTTTGTGATTCAAGCTAACCTAGCAATACTCTTTCATTTCATTCACCCTTCAATCTAAACACAAAAATCTCTAGCCTCTCTCTAAAATGGTTTAGCTTCTTCTCCAAGCTAGAATTTGAGCATCCAAGTCTTGCAAGTTTGTCTCCCAAGATTCCTACTTTCTTCATCTTGAGCATAGGGGAGGGTAAGATCCTTGATCCTTTGGTGTGGAAGAGGAGCTCTAGGAAAGGCTTTCTAAGGGTGAAAAGGGGAAGTTATTAGGCTACAAAGGTAACCCATGCTTTACAAAACCTATTTTCTTACTTATATGATGTTCTTGGCTTCTACTTGTGATTCTTGTGTTGATTTGTGAGATTTGATGCATTATCTTGTGGTGATGCATGTTTAGAGCTTGTTCTTACGGTTCATGAATGCCATTGCTTGGCTATTTCTTGGGTTCAAGTCATATTGTTGTTGTGTGTGAGATTTTGGATGTTTTGGACTTGAACTTGGCCTTGTTGTTGAAAATCCCCGAAGGGATATTTTGGTGTACAGGTACGTACCCGCGGGCGGAATGGCGGGCAGTGGCCTACCCGCCACCCCACCCACAGGGAACCGGTGACCTTGTGGGTGTGTACCCGTGGGCGGAACCGCGGGTGGTTGTCCACCCGTGGCCCCACCCGCGGGGAACGTTGTGGCGTTGGGCGGAGATTTGTTCCCCGTGATTCTTTTGTCTCGGTATTGATGTTTTAACCTCCCGATGTTGTTTTATTGGACTATTTGTGAGTCTTCTTGATGTTTCGTATGTCTAGAACAGTATGTTAGGAATCCATGTATGATTTGGTGTCTTGAATCGTGCTAAGGGTCCAACTTTGTGATTCGTTGGACTAATGAGAGTCTTGAATGTTCTTTGGAACTAATTTTGGTTTACCCATTTGATAAGCATGCTAGTTTGATGTTGATATGCTAGTGTGTGTGGTTTGTTCCTTCGTAATGAGATTGGCAACTTGAGTTGACAATCATTTGGTGTTGGATGGTAATCCTTTTGTTGAATGGGTATGGTCTCATGTCTTTATTGTGATCTCTTGATTAATTCCTATGATGTGATCGAATGCAAATCGTTGTACCCTTTGTTGATACTTGATTGATGCTATTGTTGAGCCTTAGTCTTCTTGGTAATGATGATGACCTTGTGTGACTATGATTCAAATGTTGGTGGTTGTTACTTGAGCTTTGCTCACATGTAGGTGGTTGTGTGAATGAAATGAGTAGTACCCTCATGTACTGAAATGTAGGTGGAATGTAGGTGGATGTAGGTGGGGGGACGACAGTCCCTGGAGGCATAAGGTTGGACTCAGAAGTACAGGGGTTACTTGGAGGTAATGGTTGGAACTAAAATAAGGCCGAGGGTAGCCATAAGGTTGGAACAGCGCATAAGGTTGGAACTATGCAACTTGTGACATGTAGTTGTCACCGTGTGAATGTGATTCCTTGCTTATGAGCATGCCTTGATGTATTCTACTTTGTGATCAGTAGAATGCATCCTGAGTTGTTTGTATTTCATGTTTGATGTCTTGTCGTGTTGTGAGGATGGTAATTCCCATTTCTTTGAGAGTGTTTGATGAGTCTTTGAAGTTGACTTCTCTCTATGGTTTTGAAATGCTATATACTGATCGTTTCGAAATGGTTTTGATTTATACTTATCTATATATGCTATTTAACGCGTATTGATGGGTTACCAGCAATATTCGCTGACAGGGTGTTATCCCCATGTTTTTTTTCCCTTGTTCTACAGGTTTTGAGTAGATGTCTGAGAGCGCTAGACGTGGATCGCCAGATAGATTAGCTGTCCTGTGTAGACGTTATGTTTTGTTGGCCTGTGAGCCTAGTTAGCGGCCTGTGTGCCTTGACACTTTATGACTTGTTTGAATTGATAGTTTTTCTCGCCTGTGCACCTATGTCTGAGATAGGTGTGGCATAACATATCCCGATTTTATATAGCTTCTGTTGCTTTATGTCTTGATGATTAGATGTTTTCCTGTGCATTTAAGTTTTAAAAATGTGGTAAAAATTGGGGGTGTTACACATTACCCTACTGTTAAAATTGACGGAAAAATTAAAAAATATTTAAAAAATTTTAGGGGTAAAGTAGGAAATTTACATTTTATTCACTTTCTTATATTGAAATCACTTTCGCAACATCATTTCAATTTCCTAGCATTCTATTTCAAGGTTCTTCAATTCCAAAAGCAATTCAATAATCTTTGTATGACTTGTTAGTAACCTAAGTCTCGTATAAGGAACATGTAACTCACTACAATCAAGAGAACACTTGATCATTGTCTTCAAGCATGTAAAACTCATCATCCTAAAAGTTTCTAATTTTCCTTACTAAACATAATGGTGATCAAACCATAACTTTTGAAATACAAGAAGATATCAAATTTCTCATGTTATTTTTATGACAAATTCACCAAGGGAGTAACTTGAGATTTTTAGTACGTAAAATTATTTTATAAGCTCTGCATTAACTTAATCAAGAATCGTATATCCTGACAATATATGAGAATTATATATATATATATATATATATATATATATATATATATATATATATATATATATATATATATATATATATATATATATATATCCCCTGTCTTCTTAAAATCAGAGTAATGAATGGGGAACCTAAGACTCGGTTATGAAAATTCTAAAAACTTTTGTAAATTTTACAAACGATTATTGACTAAACTACTGCATATGAAAAATCTTTACATACTAAAAATCTTAAGTTATTTTGTTGGTGAATTTCTCATAAAAGCAACCTGAGAAAATTGACATCATTTTGTATTTCAAAAGTTCTTGTTTGATTACCTTTGTTTCTTAGTAAAGAAAATCGAAAATTGATAGGATAGTGTGATTCACACGTCTGAAGACAATGATCGAGTGTTTCTTTGTTTCTGCTAAGTCTTAAGTTTATTATACGAGAGACAGGTTCCTAACAAGTCATAATAAAGTTATTGAAATGCTTTTAAAATTGAACAATCTTGAAATAAGAGGCTATGAAGTGAAAAAAAATGTTGTGAAAGTGGTTTTGATATAAGGAGAATAAAATGTGAATTTCATACTATACCCCTCAAATTTTAAATATATTTTTTTAATTTTTCGTCAGTTTTAACAGTCGGAGACCAAATGCGCCACTTCGTTCAGAACTGAGGGATTAAAAATGGATACGGTCATAACTCAGGGACTGAGTCGGAGCTTTGGTATAACTCAGGGACCAAAGATGCAATTTTCCCTATACTTAATGTTCACAATTTGAATTGTGAACATTCAGTATGTAAATTGTAAACATTCAGTACATAAATTGTGTATTTTGACATGTGTCCATCTTGCAAGGTAGACTCGGGTTCATGGCATAACTATTGGGTGAGGGGGGTCATGACCGCCCTATGCCAACTGGTGCCTAGCCAGCAGAAGGGGTCCTTAGAACCCCTTGGTCCACGACGGGGGCCAGGCGTCCCCCGTCACCCTTACAGCTCCCCACTGACGAGGGTAGGAAGGAGAACCAAACACCTGGTAGCAAGATTAGGGAGTCTAGACCCTTTTAAAAGGATAGCCTACTTATTTTTGGAGTCATCTCTCATCTTACTATAGCACTCCTAGCTTGGTGGTTCTTGATCACACTTCTTTCCCATTGAGCTCAGCCCCTGCGGCCCACGTTGTGCCCTGAGGAGGCTGACGAGCATGGTCCCGCTACTATGTTGCCAAATGATGTGCGTCCAATTGTGCACATTTTTAGTATTGATTTAATTATATTTGTTGGGCTTAAGTTCATAGTTTTGGTAATTTAATTGCATAAATTTATTATTTTATTATTAATTTATGGTTCACACTTGTTTTGAATGTTTTACGGTGTTTGTTAGTGTTTTTGAACCATTTTAGGTCAAAGATATGAGCAAGGGGAGTTCAAGAATGAGTTTGGGGCAATTTTAGACAAGTTCAGGGCCCAGGGGACTCGACGCCAATAGTTATGCTGTGCAACCAAATGCACCATGTGCATGGTGCATACGATGCAAAACGACGTCGTTTTGACTAAAAACGCGCGTTCTACTTTAAAAAAAAAAATTCAGGTTCGATTATCGGCAATAGCATTATTGTGGATATATAGTTATGAATTTCTGGATATATAGTTATGAATTTATGGATATTTAGTTCATTCATTGTGGATATTTAGTTCATTCATTGTATATATTTACTCCATTCATTCACTGTGGATATATAGTTATGAATTTATGGATATATAGTTATGAATTTCTGGATATTTAGTTCATTCATTGTGGATATTTAGTTCAATCATTGTGGAAAGTTCATTCATTGGGGATATTTAATTCATTCATTGTGGATTTTTACTTTATTCATTCACTGTGGATATATAGTTATGAATTTGTGGATATATAGTTATGAATTTATGGATATATAGTTATGAATTTATGGATATATAAAAATGCTATTGCCGGGAATCGAACCTGATTTTTTTTTTTTTTTTTTTTTTAAGTGGGACACGCGTTTTTTAACCAAAACGACGTCGTTTTGGATCGTATGCACCATGCGCATGGTGCATTCGGTTGCACAGCATAATTTGCGACTCGACGCGTTGAAAATTTACAGAAGCAATCGTGATCGAGACTAACAGGTCTCGACGCGTCGAGCGAAACACACGAGCGCGGCAACAAAATCCAAACTCAAAGGCGCCGAATTACGAGACGCACTGAATTACAAATTGGCATTGAAAATTCAAAAGGTGCTGCATCTAATTTCCAAACCAAAAGCACAACATTCCAAATTCCAAAAGAAACTAAGAAAGAAAGATTTATTACGGTAATTTCCTAAATAAAATAAGGAAAATTCCAATAGCGCCCCGGCTTTTTATCAGCTATATAATTCTACTTTCCTCAACCCTAAATTCGGAATTCAGAATTCATAGATTTTTGGAGACAAAGGAGAAATTAAGAGCCACAAGTTGTCTTGGGAAGCAAGAAGAAGACTAGGGAGATTCCAAAGAATCGTCTGGTTCATTCTTGTACTCTTTTGATAATTTGTATTATCTTTATTATTATTTGCTATGTATAATTTAGCCATTCTTGACTAAATTCTTTAGAGATTCTTGGGTAAAAGTTTTTATGAACCTATGTGCCTGAGCTCTCAGATTTTTTAATATATTATTATTTGGGTTTTAAACTTGTGTTGCAATTGTGATTTTATTGTTCGATGCTTGTAATTAGTAGCCACAGTTACTTGTTTCGTTTGCTATCTTTGTGTCACAACGAGAGTTGAGCATAATTTAGGGCACACACAATTGCATCTAACTATTTGTAAACACAAAAAAGTAAATTTTGTATATATTCCACAAAATTCCTTGTACAGTGTACGTATAATTTAATATGCAGGTACAAAATCTCTGTCTAGTCCTCTGATTCTTCACTGACGTTATTGACAGGATAATAGGGTTGGCACCCGACCCGGATCACAAATGGGCATTGACTCAGCATCACATGGGAACCCAACGGGCAGAACTCCAACGGTCAGGAATTCCAACAGGTGCCACTTTACTACCATTGAAGCCAGCATTGAAGTCCCCATTGATGAGAGATAGTTAAAGGCTAGGCTCCCCATTTATATCCCATGTTGTTACCGTTAGGACTCTAAGTATAAATGGGGCTCCCCTCAGCTAGCAATGGACACACTGTACTTTCTATACTGAAATAACAAAAAGCAATACAACTATTGTTACTCTCTTATAGCATTATTATATTATTATTACCGGTAACGTTATTACCGTCATTGGTTCTTTCATTGAGAGCCTGAGTCCAATACTCAAGCAGGCTACAACACAACTCTTTTTCTTTTTCAACAGCAAGCTTGAAAGAATGGCATCCCGCAGCTCCCACGGTTCTCGCAACGTGAACAATGACAACGCCTCAGGTGACCTCCGTGACCTACTCACCAACAATCGCGGAGGGGACCTCCGAGAACATCTCAACAATGGGAGGCCCGGGGACCTTCCAGATCAACTCAACAATGGAGGAGACCTTCGAGACCAACTCAACAATGGAGGAGACCTCCGAGATCAACCCCACAATGGAGGGGCGAACCAAGTCATGAGCCTCCAGGCAACCATTCTGCAAGCAGTGACGGCGGTACTAAACCAAGTAGCGGTGGGACTGCAAGGCCAAGTGCCCCCGCCGCGGCCTCGGGAAATAGAGGTAGAATCCCCACGAAGAGTGGATGCCCAGGACGCAACCCGTGTCGCGAGGGATGCAGGGCGTCGCACTAGGACTGGGGGCCCGGGAGAGGGCACCCAAAGAAGCGGACCGGTCGGACGGCAACCTAGGCCCTCTCGCTCTGCCTTAGAACGGTTGGGACACGGGGCGCCCGCTCGGCAAAGGCCGGAATCGCGTGCCGAGGGGTCTTCCGCTAGAGGCCCTCGCCGACACGAGGAAAGAGAAGCTGAAAGATCGCCCACAGAAAGGATGGGCGAGTCTCGTGGGCTGGCCCCGCGCCGGCACGATGACGAGTCGGCCCCGCGTCGACACTTGGATGAGCGACGCTTCGATGAACCGGCCCCGCGTCGGCACTCGGCGGAGCGACGCGTCGATGAGCCGGCTCCGCGTCGGCACTCAGCGGGCGAACGACGCGTTGGTGAGCGAGTTCCACACCAACACCTAGAGGGACGAAACATCGAGGAACCAGCTCCGCGTCGACACTCAGATGGACGGCGCGCCGATGAACTAGCCCCACACATGGAGGAGCGGCATCCAGCCCCGCGCCGACACCCTGACTAGTCGGCCCTAGTCGAAAGGCTGCAAAGAAGGATCGAGGAGCTAGCAAGAAGGGTGGAGGCACGGGAGCAGTTGCCGGAACCCGAGGTACGAATGACAGCACCATTCTCCCCAAGTATCATGGACGTACCTCTGCCGAGGGACTTCAGGTTACCCGCCATCAAGGCGTACACGGGAGCCACGGACCCACGTGTCCCCATGACTAGGCACAAGGCCGCTATATATGGTAATGATTGGGGCAGGGGACGCCATCATGTGCCGAGCATTTTTGTCTACCCTAGATGGAACGGCCCAAGATTGGTTCAACACCATCCCAGACGGGTCGATCCAAAACTTTGGAGAGTTGTCCAAAAGCTTCCTAACGTACTTCTCGGGTAGCATACATCGTAAGAAACCGTTCTCTCACCTCTGTGTGGTAAAGCAAGATAGAGGCGAGAGCCTCAAAGACTTCCTGATCAAGTGGAAAAAGGAAGTCAATAATGTCTACGGCTTTGACTCCAAGGCGGCGATCCCGATATTCATCCACGCCTTGAGATCGGGGTATTTTCACAAGCAGCTGAACGCCCACCACCCCCGTTCTTACGAAGATTTGATGAGGACGGCTAGCCGCTATGCCGAGGCAGAGGACGTCGACAGGAAAAAGAAAGATGAGGAGGACGGCAGGAAAAACGGGAAACCTGGGAAAGCTGGTCTGTCCAGCCAAGCACCGCGTTCGAACCACCCGATCGCAGGGAAAGACCGGGACCGTGAACGGCCTCGCCTGGTTCCCCTGCGTAACCTAACTCCTCTTACCCATCCCGTCAGCGTCATCCTAAAACAGGCTGAGGAGATGGGAATAGTCGAGTTCCCACCAGAGTGCATGAAGGTCTCCCCAAAAGGAGACCAAGCAAAGTACTGCAGGTTCCATAGGCAACCCGGGCACGACAGGGATGAATGTAACGTACTGAAGAGACAATTAGAAGAACTCATCCAGCAGGGCTACTTCCGGCATTTCGTCAAGCGATCCAAGCAGCAGCAACAGCCGCAGCGCGATCCATCAAAAAATCCACCAAAAAATGTCTAGAGGAAGGAGAATGGCGCCGAGCCGTCCACCTCGAACGCCAAGAAAAGAGAACATGACCAAATATCTGAGCAGGATGATAGCGAAAAGGAAACCGAGGTGGCGCCCAGGCGACAAAAGAAGCACACCATACACTTTATCTATGGTGGACCTGCGGGGGGCGACACACCCACAGAGAGGAAGAAGTGGAGCAGACAGCTGTACGTGGGGAAGTGGTAAGTCTTCCCAAAGGAAAAAAGCAGAGGCGGGAGGCCATCACTTTCTCTGACGAGGACCTCCCCGAGGGCCCCTTACCCCATCGCGATGCACTTGTGATCAAGATGGATATCAATGACACGATCGTACATCGCATCTTGGTCGACACGGGAAGCTCGGTTAATGTGATGTACTATGACGCTTTCACCAAGTTAGGGCTACCTAGAAGCCAGCTCAAAGAGGTACGAACTCCACTCTCTGGGTTTACTGGGGATTCGGTGGAAACAGAAGGGTCGGTGACCCTGCCCGTGGAAATAGGCATGAGCCCCAACATTCGCAAGCTGGACATGGAGTTCATCGTGGTAAGACTCACCTGCGCGCACAACATCATACTCGGGAAGGCCGGCACTGGAGGACCTCAGGGCCATAGTATCGGTGGAACACTTGTGTATGAAGTTCCCCACTCCGAATGGATAATAGGGCTGGCACCCGACCCGGATCACAAATGGGCATTGACTCAGCATCACATGGGAACCCAACGGGCAGAACTCCAACGGTCAGGAATTCCAACAGGCGCCACTTTACTACCATTGAAGCCAGCATTGAAGTCCCCATTGATGAGAGAGAGTTAAAGGCTAGGCTCCCCATTTATATCCTATGTTGTTACCGTTAGGACTCTAAGTATAAATGGGGCTCCCCTCAGCTAGCAATGGACACACTGTACTTTCTATACTGAGACAAAAAGCAATACAACTATTGTTACTCTCTTATAGCATTATTATATTATTATTACCGGTAACGTTATTACCGTCAGTTATCTATGGAAGTGCCTCCGGGATTTAAGTGGCGCGTGCCTCCGGGATTTAAGTGGCGTGACTTCCAACAACGAGCGTCAAGAATTTAGAAGTAATCAACCTTGCAAAGTTTCAAAACACATGCAATGGATTCAAGCTGCTTTAGGATTCTCAAATGCCTTCAAAAGACTTCAAGATCTTCGAGACAATCAATTCTGCAAAGCTCCAAGGTACCTGCAATGGATTCAAATTGCCTGCAAAATCAACAAAAATGCCTTCAAATCTTCAAGCTCTTCAAATGCTCTCAATTCCTCAAGTCTTCAAGTTGCTCAATGCCTTCAAGCTCTCAAGCCTTCAAGTTCTTCAAGCTTTCAAGTTCTTCAAGCTTTCAAGTGTGTTTTGGAATGAAAATGAAGACCCTATTTATACTAAAAGCTTAACCAAAATTCCTCAACCAACCTCCCCTTTTAGTTAACTAATTAATTAATTAATTAATTAGGAAAATGAACCTTGTCCAAGATCAAGTCCAGGTTCATTATTGTATAATCTAATTCAAATTCAAATTAAATTATAATTATCTAATTCAAATATAATGAAATTAATATTATATTTAAATTATAATTATAATTATAATTTAAATTCAAATATGAAATGGGCTTGAGCCAATTAATTAATTAATTCAATAGCCCAAATCAAGTTTAATTGGACTAATTAAATTAAATTAATTTCTATGACCTAATTAATTAAATTGGTCCAATCATCAATCTCAACATCGGCCCAATAACTATTTTATTAATCCATTTGTCGAGTTCAAATTTTCTGTGTCTACAAATTGCCCCCTCGAGACTTGTCGGGACATGTTGTTTGTAATGCTTGGAGCGAGGATGTCTTGAAACTTTATTCTGGGTATGGACACACGTCGCACATTTAACCCACAACGCTAATTTGGGTTATTGAAACCTTCCAATGCCGTTGTAATCTATTAATCACGTCCTGTCAAACTAATCTTGTCTTCCTTAACCCATCAAATTAATTAAAATGTTTAGACCAAAATTAATTTCCACCATAGTCCAACAACAAAGAAAAAAAAAAACGCCTGGAGAACCCTTCATGTTATCTTGGGCATTTGACAGTGGGCCTCTCTTCTTTATGATCTCAACCCATTTTGATAATATATTCAGTGAGCCCGCTCAAAGAAATCAATTAAATGATATAAAATCAAGTTAGGCTTCCATTCAAATTCAAAACTTGATTATTCCAATTAAATAGCTAAATCAAAACTGAGTTTTATCTCATACGGGATTTCAGCACCTAATCAACTCTAATCATTCAACAACTTCATTCAATCACGATAACATCACCTACCCACGATTCACTATAAATACTGTCTCAATCACACCCAAACCCACAACAATCAACAAGAAAGAAGATCAAGAACAATCTGCTTTTTCTATCAAGTCCGGGAGTAGTGCTTCTTGGAGTTTCTTTTCCATCAGGTAAATTCTTTTATTCTATCTTCTTCCATATATGTTCTACTTGCAGGATTTGTACGGCTGCATCGAAGGGAACAACATAAACTGGGAAGCAACCTGGAAGCACTTGTTTTTTTTTTTTTTTTTTTTGTTTTTTTTTGTTTTTTTCTTGAGAGGTTGCCGGAGTTCTTCACAGAAGTCGCCGATCGTAAATTGCCGCTGGAGTCTGCTATCCAACTCCATTTCTTCACCGTGAAATTCGCCGGACATTTTTTGTTTTTTTTTTTTTTTGTTTTTTTTTTTTTTTTTTGTTTTTTTTTTTGTTTTTTTTTGTTTTTTTGAAGTCGCCGGAGACTACTGCTGCGCTGATCACACGGAACAACAAGCAACGAGTCGCCGAAGGGTTTTTGTTGTTGTTTTTTTTTTTCAGTTGGAGGTTGCCGGACTGCTGCCCGCCGGAGTACTTTTCCGTCTACCGCAGGTCGCCGGAGCTCTTTTTCGTCTGTTGCAGGAGATCCATTGCTGCCGAAGGTTGCGCCATAGGTGCTCTGTAGCCGGAGTTCACTACTGGGGATGGCTTGAGGCTTATCACTGGGGCATTGTTTTCTTCTTTCTTTTTTTGCTCATTCCCCTGAAAACTGACGCTGCGAGACCAGAAACCATGGACGTTGATCTCTGCCACTGCCGGATGCCGATCGTCGCCGCTGCCGGAGGTTCTTCGCAAATGAAGGTGCTGGAATTTCTTCGCAAATGAAGGTGCCGGAGGTTCTTCACAAATCAGAGGACCATCCAGCCTGCAACACAGTTGCCGATCGCCGCTGGAGTCTGCCGCAGGTCGCCGGACTTTTTCCTTCACTATTAACGCCCAGGAACCATGCACTGCCACTGAAAGCTATTGCTGGAGTCCAGAGGTCGCCGGAGGCCGTGCTGACTTCGCCGGAGTTCTGTTTCTCTATTGTTGTTGGCGCAGGAGACATTCGCTGGAATTCGTTGTTCAACCGTCGAGGCCGCTCAATTATTCGTCGGGATTTGTTTTTCGCCGCGAACGCTGCTGAGTTGAGGAAAGCTTAGTTGCTTTATGTGAAGTCATTTGCAGAGGAGGATTCAGGCTGGAGCTTTGACGAAAGCATTTACATTCTCAAGGTGGCCTCCATGTTGCAAGTGATTACCACCACCTTTATTGGGAATGAAGCAAGAGATCATTTCAGTTGGCCCCACCAATTTGTTTCTCTACAGCATCACGCCATCCCCTCTAATTAACATATATTATATCCATAACATCCACAAATTAACATATTACTACCTATGTACAATGCAGCATTTTCAATTTTTTTTTTTTATATACTTTTTCTTTGTTTTGGTTTTTCGTTTTTGTTGTTTTTTTTTCCCTTTTCAACTTTCAATAATAATAAATAATAATAATAACATAATAACAATAGTGATAATAATTATTATCATTATTACTTTAATATGATTAATATGATAATAACAATTATTATCACACTTCTTGTCACGATTTTTTTCAAATTTGGTATAATTTTAATCCAAACGGTCTAACGGGATTAAAAAGCATGATGATATACAACAATCATAATAATTAATCTACCGCCCCTAGCAACTGGACCCCTAAGCACGAAAGAGAAGTTTAAAGAAATTCATGATCAACAATTGGAACTCTTTTTACCCATGCTCAACAATAACTCGCTGCCACACAAGCTGTCGTTCCATTAGCTCTTTTTTTTTTTTTCCATTATAGCTTTGATTTTTTATTGTTGCTTCGCTTTAGCTTGTTGCTTTATTGGATTGTTAAAGCACACTTCTCTTGCATTTTAAATGATATATGAACACCGAAAATTCTGGACAGATTCACTCCTTCACTTTCCATCGAATTTTGACCCTTCAAAAGTCATATTCAAGCTTAGATGTCTTTATGAAAGTTGTAGCTCTTTAAGTTAGCTTTCTAACGATACCCAGATCACCTCAATCGGACTATTATAGACCGAGATATGACCAAAATACCAAACAACGACCAATTGCTGCGGGAATGCATGCTTTGACAATTATTTTCCATTCCGAGACTTGCAATGCTTCCTAGACTAGACTTGTTCTCCTCCTTTCCATGCCAATAATTAACGTGTGCTTGAATGGAATCACTATCTTGGACGAAAATATAAAATTTTTGTTATGACTGAACTTGGACAATAAAATTTCTAAGCTGCCTACGTACTCCCACGAAGGAGATCAAGTTAAACGTAGTTTACATTTTTTTAAAAAAAAAGTAAAGTCGTTCACAGTTTATGCTCATGCGGGCCAGGAGCGTCTATGACTTGGGCCCACCCATAAACAAGCGAGATGCATTAGCAGTTTAACCACGTGGATCATCTAGTAGTCTTGTTTACTTGGGCCAACTTGCGCATCGTTTCCATCAACCAAGTTGTACATGCCCCCCGCAACCGGAATCTCATCATGTCAATTAATGTGGAATGAAGACGCCACCTCATCTTGGGTTGGTGTCGCTTCATAACCTGAATCAAAGTCTTCTTCCTTTCTTTCACGGGTGTATATAATGGTCTTTGGCTGGACCTTCAAGACTTCGCTGCATGAAACATGGACATCAACTTCACGTCTCATGCGAGAAGGAACTATACTTCTAAGCCTTTTTGAAGACTCTATTTCAATAGAAGTGTTGATGTGTTCTTTTAAAACTCGAGAAGTTCCGAGTCTGTCATGTATCGACTTCCTCTTAGCAGGTTTGAGATTTGACCCAAGCCTATGAAAGGCTGACCGTCGTGGTTCTACCTCGCCAATCCTATCAAAGACTGATTGTCTCTTATGGTGCTCCTCCTCATCGGTAGACGTGATGCAATTACTTGCGGCTCTGTTTATGAAGATTCACATTGGTTTAGGGAGCCCATAGCCTAATCCTTTAAGTTCATGCGGTCCCTGCTGATTTGACTTGCTTTTACCGCCGGCTTCTGGGATAAGCTTCCCCAACTTCTGTAGCTCCTTGGGATTGTAGCCAGCTTTAGCTAGAAGTTTATAAGCATTGGGGTCGAAGCCATTAGTGCGCTTAACATGCAACATTTCATCTATTCCATCCCGAGCATCGTTATCTTTGGTTTCTTGTCCAAGCGGTTTGGCTGGGAGAGCTTTCAATGGTTCAATTCTTGTAAGCGGGAAAACAGGTTCCTTATGGAAATGAGGTTGGTCTACGACTTGTTTGCCTTTCCACTTTGGATTGGGAGGTGTGTCAACATCGCTTTGGTCAGCCTCCTCTACAACTTGTTTCTTCAAGTAAAATTTTGCGTCTGCAAAGTACGACTCTGCTTCGATGAAGGGAGTTTCATCGGCGACTACCTTTTCCATCACACCACCTTTTTCAAACATGAGGCATTGGTGCTAGGATGAGGGGACTATTCCATTCTCATGTATCCAAGGGCGACCCAGCAGCAAGTTGTAAGACGTCCTTGCATCTATCACGTAACATAGTGTACTTGAGTTTAGCGTTCCGATCCTGAGGTCGAGTCTAATGGTACCCTGTGCTCTTTGTCCGCCTTGATTAAATCCTTGAATCATTAAGCGGCTTTGAGAGAGTTCATCGGTGGAGATGTCAAGTTCTTTCATAGCCCGGAGTGACAGAATGTTCACAGCCAACCCTTGGTCAATCAAAATCCTTTTAAACTTTTGCTCGTGGGCAAAACCTTCAACAAACAATGGACGATTATGTGGTGCACCACCAAGCAATAGATCTTCATCTTTGAAAATTATCTCTGTAGTGTAAGACGTGGGTTTGCAAGTTTGGACCTCGTTGCTTCCTTCAATCAAGGGGAATGAAGATTCTCCCACTTCAACATGTTCTTCATTGGTATTCAAGCAAGTTCCAAGAATGTCATTTCTATTCAGGCGAAACCCCTTTGGCATGTATTGAGCTAGGGTAACTGGTGCTCGTGGTTTGCTGGGACGTCCTTTCTTCTGCAAGTCATGGACGGGGTCCCTTGCCGACTTCTTCTCAACCCATTGCTTTGTCATTTTCTTTAATGGTCTAATATGACTAGTATGATCAACTTGTGATGGTTTTAAGTACTGCACGTCAGCATGCTTTACTCTAAATGGAAGTGTGCATTTATGTTGCTTGCCCCCATTATTATCCTCATCTTCTATAAGTAATGGAGCAAACCTCCCACATGAAATTTGGTTTGTGCTTGCGCTAGCATCCACAAGCTCTATCTTTCCATCACGAGCAAGCCCCATCACTTTATCCTTAAAGACGAAGCATTTTTCAATCGGGTGTCCGAGGAGACGATGATACTTGCAATAGTTGAGGTCATCCACCCTAGAAGCTTCTTCGGGGCGCTTCATCTCAGGCAACTCAATTAATTTGAGTTTGAGCAACTCGTCAAACATAGGAGAAACGTCAGAATCCAAGAATGGATATTGTTTCTCCTACCACTCTTCAACAATTGTTTTTCTAGCTCCCCTTGATGGGCCAGGGAATGATCTTTGCTTGGGCTTCTCAGCCACTTTGGTGAAAGCCCGCATTGGTCCTGTCATCACGTTCATCGTCTCTTTCTTCTCTTGCTTTGGAAAGAACTTACTCCATTTGTTGACATCTTGGTTTGTAGGTGCCTTTGATGAGCTGGGCATACTTGACATGTTTAGTCTCCCATTTGCTTCAATACTCAATTCCATGTCATGAGCATGACTGGATAGTTCTTCAAATGTCCTGGGCTTGATTCCCTGCAAGATGTAAGAGAGCTCAAAGTGCATGCCTTGGATGAACATTTCAATTGCAAAGCTTTGTGATATCCTCTCTTTACAGTTGAGACACAACTCCCTCCATCTCTCGATGAAGGCGCCTGCACGTTCACCCTTCCATTGGTGGGTAGTGGTGAGCTCCAAGAAGCTGACAGTCCTTCTTGTGCTGTAGAAGCGAGTCAAGAACTCGCGCTCCATATCATTCCAGCTATCAATGCAACCATGCTCCAGGTCAGTGTACCAATCAAAGGCAGTGCCCTTCAAAAAGCGAACGAACTGCTTGACGAGGAGATCTCCGTATGTTCCTGCATCATTACAGGTTTCAATGAAGTGGGCGATGTGCTGCCTTGGGTTGCCTTTTCCATCAAACTGCTGGAACTTGGGAGGTTGATAGCCCAGCGGCATCTTCATTTCTTCAATCCTCTGAGTATATGGCTTAGTGTAAGTATATGAAGATTGTCTTCCCTCGAGCTTCCCTTTAATTGCTCCCATGATGTAGTCGTTCAACTGCTCGACGGGTATCATGCCCTCAGAAATTGGAATACTCTTCTCAGCGGGTGGTGGACGAGAGATTGTCTCTTCCATTCCTGGCCTACTTTCATGACGCGGTGACTCGACATCAATCTCATCCTCTTGGGTTTGAGGCTGCTTCTCGGAAGCTCAACTTGTTTCGCCGTTTCTTCCGCTTTCAACCTTTTCACTGAGCTCATTGATTCTCCTATCTTGGTTATGCATGAACGTAGTTATCCCCTCAAGAGCTTTGGTGTTGTTTGCTAGTTGTTCCTCCACCGAAGCTACGTTCGTCGTCATAACGGGCATGACTATGTAGCTGTGAGTCAATTCTGACGATGTTTTCGGCAGAGGTGATGATTGAGATGTAGGAGACGAGCTACCGCTACTAGGGGTTCCTTTTGGGGGAGTCATACTCTTGCTGCCAACAGTTTCCCTCGTCGAAGATGAACCCTTGTCATATGCAGCTTTCCATGACTTGGTGGAGTTGCTTTCAATCCTTCGGACGATGTTACGAACCATGTTCTGGGTCTCGTTCAGTTGCACCCCTAGGTTCCTCACTCGGCTCCGAGTCTTTGCTCCTTCCACATTTTGGCTATCACCGGAACCGGCCATAGATGATGCCTTAGAGCGGGTAGCTTGAGCATAGGTCATCTTGGAGGTGGGATTTCTTGATGTCATTTGGGATTCCTTCCTTGTAAAGCTCGGGAATCAATAGTGAAGAGATGAGAGGCAGAGTAGTCCCACTGGGCGTGCCAAGATCTGTAAACACAAAAAAGTAAATTTTATATATATTCCACAAAATTCATTGTATAGTGTACGTATAATTTAATATACAGGTACAAAATCTCTGTCTAGTCCTCTGATTCTTCACTGACGTTATCTATGGAAGTGCCTCCGGGATTCAAATAGCGTAGCCTCCGGGATTTAAGTGGCGTGACTTCCAACAACGAGCGTCAATAATTTAGAAGTAATCAACCCTGAAAAGTTTCAAAACACATGCAATGGATTCAAGCTGCTTTAGGATCCTAAAATGCCTTCAAAAGACTTCAAGGTCTTCGAGACAATCAATTCTGCAAAGCTCCAAGGTACCTGCAATGGATTCAAATTGCCTGCAAAATCAACAAAAATTCCTTCAAATCTTCAAGCTCTTCAAATGCTCTCAATTCCTCAAGTCTTCAAGTTGCTCATTGCCTTCAAGCTCTCAAGCCTTCAAGTTCTTCAAGCTTTCAAGTTCTTCAAGCTTTTAACTGTGTTTTGGAATGAAAATGAAGGTCCTATTTATACTAAAAGCTTAACCAAAATTCCTCAACCAACCCCCCCTTTTAGTTAATTAATTAATTAGGAAAATGAACTTTGTCCAAGATCAAGTCCAGGTTCATTATTGTATAATATAATTGAAATTCAAATTAAATTATAATTATCTAATTCAAATATAATGAAACTAATATTATATTTAAATTATAATTATAATTATAATTTAAATTCAAATATGAAATGGGCTTGGGCCAATTAATTAATTAATTCAATAGCCCAAATCAAGTTTAACTGGACTAATTAAATTAAATTAATTTCTATGACCCAATTAATTAAATTGGTCCAATCATCAATCTCAACATCGGCCCAATAACTATTTTATTAATCCATTTGTCGGGTTCAAATTTTCTGTGTCTACACTATTGCACCTTGAGAAAGGGTAATTTTGTTAGGGAGTTTAATTCTTCATTATTGCGCATCGAGAGATGGTAGTAGTTAGGAATTTATGATGCTTGATCTTGTTTTATTTGGTGTTTAAGCCACGAGAGTGGAAATTCACTTGTGTCAGTGACTACGAGAGTAGCTCTATACCACCTTGCATCATCACACTTGTTAAACACAGATTTTAATATTTTCCTTAAGATTTGGCACTAGGTGATTAAATACTTGAATCCCAGGAATCTCATCTTCTCTCTAATTGTTTTCAAAATCCTGAATCTCTGCTTTATTTTATTTATTTTATGCAAATCAATCATCTAAACAATTGTTAGGATTAGCTCTAATGAATAAATTAGTAACTAGTGCTTGATACAACCACTTCCCTGTGGATCGATAACTCGTACTCCGAGTATTATTTGTTTGCAAATATACTACGCATCAAATTGGCGCCTTTGTCGGGGACGTGGCGTTTCAGTATTAACATTAGTGAAAACTTTATTCTAGGAGACTAATCCATTTTTTTTATTTTTATTTTTATTTTATATTAACATTTTTTTTTTAGTTTATGGATGGATATGAATTTCAAGGAACCATGCCACCGTTCTACCCTTCTTCTCAGGGTTATGAGATGAGTTGGAATACGAATCGGGAATATGGAGGAATGGAACAACAATTCCCTTTCTCAAATTTTGCCAACTCTAGAGAAGGATATTTTCAAGAAATCTCATCTCAAGCATTTGTATCACAACCCCAATGGTGCTCATTTTTTGGTGGGAATCACTTTGTGGAAAATTGTTACATGCTCAACCCCACCAACCATATCCCTCAACAACCTACTCAAAGATTTTGTGCCAACATGAGTCAAGCCATTTATCAAAGATGCACACCACCTACTCCACAACCCTCATGGTGCATGATATGTGGTGGACCTCATGAGGCAGAAAATTGCTTCATCGTGATTCCCAATTACAAGTATCGAGGGTGAGCTCAAGAGTCTCTATACCAAGAGTTTCAACAAGAATGCCAACCACTTGACCAAACAATTGAGATGAAGTCCATAGAGACCAAGTTAATGCAATTGTGCTCGAAATATATGGAGCGACAAGCTCGAATGGACCGCATGATAGCTCAAATTGATCACACGATGGCTCAACAACAAGATTTGATAATTCAAGAGCCACTTCAAGATTCATTTAATAGAGAGGTTCTAGAAGAGTTGCTCTTGCCAAATGAAGGTCATGAGGTTGAGGGAAATAAAAAGGATGATGAAGACCTTAGAGAGGAAGATGAAGAAATATTTGATGAATGCATTGCGATGGGGACATCAAGTTGGGAGGAAAATGAACAGGATGAGGTGAATGGTGGCAAGGAAAACATGGAGAGTTTCCCATTAGATGAGGAATGTGACACCCCAAAATCCAAATTCGATTATGGGATTAATTAAATAATTAATCCTATTTCAATTTGTAATTTAATTCCTAAAATCCTGAAAATTCAATAGTCGGGGACTAGTAATTGACTAGTCAACCCCAAAGTCAAAGTTGTACCTTGAGCTTTGTAAGGAGTGTAAGGTTTCCCTTAATATTATTATTATTATTATTATTATTATTATTATTATTATTATTATTATTATTATTAAGATTTTTATAACAATAATAATATTGAATAAGTGGTGCAAATCAATAGGCTGACTAAGTTTTAGAACTTAGTCAGCATTAAGTAATTAGTTACCTACATTGATGGGATGTAGGTTATTTAGACTCCCAAGTCCTCTCACTGCTCAGTTGACGTATCATACACCATCTAAAGTCACTGAGAGAAGTGAGAGAAACACAACCAAAATCTACGGTGATTTACAGCAGCCCGAGGAACTTTCGTTCGTGACCCACACGTCCCAGGCAAACAATTTCTAAAGCTATGGCTGGAGGTTGGTGATCTAACTCTTTAATTCATAGCCACGTATTTATTGTTACAACATGGAATTATATGCTTACATTTGGTATCAGAGCCATTTTTTATCTCTGCCTAGCCTTTTGATTAATTGCATAATACAGCTTGTTTACATATGATATACTTTTCTATAATTTAGAATTTGTATGTAATGTGCAATTATGTTTGTTGGGCTGCTGGAAATATTTGTGTAAATCTTTTCCGCATTTAGAATTAATTTTTTTTTTTTTTACAATTGGTTATTTTTTTTCCTGTGGAATTATGTGCTTACAAGGAGTTCCCTTGTTTCCTTACACCTCTTCATGTTAGTAAGGGTATTCTTGAATTTTCACCTTGTGTTAGTATTTTAAGCTAACCTAGTAGAACACCCTCATTTCTCTCCTTACACTTTCCAAATTCTAGCTCCACCTTCTCTCTAAAAAGGTAGACAGCTTTTCTTCCAAGCCAAGTTGAAGCTTTGCCAAAACTTCAAGAGTTGTATCCAAGATTCTACCTTTCATACATTTGAGCATCTAGGAGGGTAAGATCCATGTTCATCTTGTGTTTTTAGTGTTTTCTTAGGTGTCTTTTCTTAAAGATATAATCTTTATGATCTTTTGGTGTGTACTTGAAGTGGGTTTGGAAGGTGAGCTTTGTTAGGAGCTTGGTGAGGTGTTAAGAGAAGGTTTTTGTCTACAAGAGGTAACCCATGCTCTACAAAATCTATTTTGCTTACCTATATGATGATTTCTTGGATTCTACATGTGTTTTGCTATGAAATGGGAGTGTTTATGCATTGTCTTGTGAAAATGCATATCTAGAGCTTGTGTTTAGGGTTCTTGTATGCAATTTCTTGGCTATTCCTTTGATTCAAGTCATTTTGTTGTATTGGGTGTAGTTTTGGCATGTTTTGGACTTGAATTTGAGCTTGGAGTTTAAAATCCCCGAAGGGATTATTTTGGGCACTGGCGTGTACCCGCGGGCAGAGCCCTACCCGCCGCCCCACCTGTGGGAACGTGTTGCTTGTGGGTGTAGGTACCCGCGGGCAGGACCACGGGTAGGGGCCTACACGTGGGTCCACCCGCGGGGTACTCTTTAGTGTACGATCGGGATTTGTTCCCCGTGATTCTTTTGACTCGGTATTTGGTCTTTTGACTTCCCGATGTTCTTTTGTGGAACTATTTGAGTGTCTTCTTGACGTTTCGTATGTTTAGAACTATATGGTAGGAATCCATGTAGGTTTTGGTGTCGTGAATCGTGCTAAGTGTTCAACATTGTGTTTCGTTGAACCGTGATGGGTCTTGTGTGTTCTTCGGAACTACATTTGGTTTACCCGTTTGATAAGCATGCTAGTTCGGTGTTTAAATGCTAGCGTGTGTGTTGTTTGTACCTTCCTATTGTTGATGATAACTTGTGTTATTCATCGTTGTTGTTGGACTGTGTTCCATTCTTTGATTGAGTATGGTTTCATATCTTCGTTGTGATCCGTTGATTGATTCCTATTGAGGTGTGATGTGTGTGTGGCTTTACCTAGATTGCACGATTAGTGGTATGGGACACTAGTCACCAAGGTATTGCAGTGGTCCTCGTGGTGGCCATGACGTGATTATGAAGTTGTGACCTGTGTGTCAGGTTCACGTGTTTTGGAGAGGCGTGTGTCGCCGAGGCGTATGTCGCCGTGTGTGTGATCGGTACCTTGTGTGCTATGAAATTGGTGGTTTTTTTGGTGGTTTATTGGTGGGGGACGACGGTCCCAGGAGGGAAAAAGTTGGACTAAGAAGTACAGGGGTCCTGGAGGTAGCGGTTGGAACTAGATATAAGGTTGGGGTAGCCATAAGGTTGGAACCGGGCATAAGGAAGGCATATCAACTCGTGATGGGTGATGTAACGAGGGCTTGTGTAGCCGTTGTTGTGAGTTCTCTTCTTGTGACGTGTGTAGTCACAAGGGCATGTGTTGCCGTTGGGTGTGTCCTTATTCCTTTGAGTCATGCATGTCGGGTGTAAATTTATTGTGTGATGATAGATTATACCTTGAGACTTCTTGTGAGTCGTTGATGTTCTTTGTAGTCTTGGGATGTGTTCCCGTGTTCTTGTTGAGAGTGTTGAGTCTTGTGTTGACTATTACTCTTGGTTTTGGACTTATATATATGTATTCCGTTTTGAAAATGGCTTTACAAACTTATATCTTACCTATGTATGATATTTCACATGTATTGGTGGGTTACCAGCATTATTCGCTGACCGGGTGTCGTCCCATGTTTTATATGCTTCTTTCAGGTGATGCTTAGACGAGTGCGCGGTTTAGTGCCAGCTAGTATAGCTCCCCTCTTATGTTTTGTGGCCTATGAGCCAATTTAGACTTAGTACTTTGTTATGATGGTTTTAGATGTTGAAAAATGCAGATGTTGCCTGTGCGTTCACGTTTGGGTGAGCGTGGCATAGCACCCCGTTTCCTATGTTTTATACTTATTTTCTTTCAGTCTTTCGCTGTGTTTAATTTTTTGATTTAGATATCTGCATGTTTTAATGCTTAAAAATAGCATGGTTTTAGGGGGTGTTATAGTTGGTATCAGAGCCTAGGTTTGAGCCTAGGAGGGTTAAGTCTAGACTTTCTAAGTGGCTAAGAGTGGTTTGAGACCTTAAAGTGACCTTATGAATCTAAGTGTTAGGCGTAGGACTCTAGGTTGCGCGGTGAGCTGAGTGTTGCGTTCTGTTATTTGCTTGCTTGTTGTCTTTTTGGTAACTATTGTTGTTGTAGAAGTTTGCGATGCCTCCTCGTCCCCGAGCGCGTACCCCGGAGACCCCGACAAATGAGCAGCTTGCCCAGAACCTCCAGCAGCTAACACAGACGATGCAGGCGCTTAGTGAGGCTTTGCCGAACAACAACCACCCCGTGCCACCTCCTCAACCTGTTGGGCACAGGGATATGGGCCGTTTGGTGTCGGGTCACAGGCCGCCGACCTTCGCGGGTGAAGAAGACCCGGTGGTTTTGGAAGAATGGATGAGAGTGTTCGACAAGATCTTAGCGGTTGTGGGATGTCCCGAGGAGAGAAGGGTAGAACTGGCAACGTTCTACTTCTGTCATGAAGATGATTTGTGGTGGATTCATGAGGGTCCGACCTTCCTTGAAGAGCCTGAGTTCAATTGGTCTGCGCTTAAGGATAGGATGCGCGAGAGGTTTTACTCGACACATGTGCGAGTCGCCATGTACGAGGAGTTTCTCCACCTGCAGCAAGGATCTCTGTCTGTGGTCGAATACCACAAGAAGTTTTTGGAGTTGGCGCGCTTTGCTCGGATGCTCGTGCCTACGGAGCTCGCTAAGGTCGAGAGATTCGTTGCCGGTTTCAATTATGAGGCACGAAAAGCGTTGACTGTGAGTAGGCCGAGTTTTCTTAAGGATGCTTATCTGAGTGCCGCGGATCTGTACCGTGTTCAGCAGCTTCAGCGGGGATCGTTTGAGCAAGCGAGGAAAAGGACCGAGAGTGGAGGCTCTTCCACCGTCAAGAAGCCACGGCCAAGTTTTCAAGCCAAGAATGTGTCATCTTCGACTCAAGTACCCAACCGGATGGAGCAAGGGAATCAAGCTAAGTTGTTTCCCTGCTGAAGATGTGGGAAGGTGCATGCGGGCCAAGATTGTTATGGCCAAGCGTTTAAGTGCTTCTGATGCGGAGATAGGGGCCACAAGGTTGCTGAGTGCCCTCATCCGGCCAATCAAAGAGTGCTGCCGCCACCCCCTGGAGCCGGAGGAGCAGCGAGAAGTAGCTCGAGCCAAGGAGCAG
Organism: Ipomoea nil; assembly: GCF_001879475.1. Classification (NCBI taxonomy): domain Eukaryota; kingdom Viridiplantae; phylum Streptophyta; class Magnoliopsida; order Solanales; family Convolvulaceae; genus Ipomoea; species Ipomoea nil. The sequence continues at coordinate 777,864 of NW_017617306.1, forward strand.
CTGGGGCCAGGCTATCAGGGAGAGTCTTTGTGGTGGGGCGTTCTCAAGCGGAGACCGAGGGTTTGGTGGAGGAGGATCTAGCAGGTAATTCTTTCCTAGCCTACCCTTGTCTTTTGTGTGCATCTTGTTCCTTGTTACCTTGAGTGTCGTCTTGTGTTCTTCGTTGTCTACTTGAGTTGCTTGGCTATCCTTGACATGTTTTCTTTGATAGTAATTCATTGGAGTTAAGTGTAAGCTCTTCTTGATAGATTATTTCCTTAGTTTTTGCGGGTAAGTTTCGTTGTGAAATTAGTTACTTATCTTCTAAATGAACCATGCTTGGAATAATTCTACAATCCTTTGTACTTGAAAATTCTTGCAACCTTTCCTTTGAGAACCCTCTAAATTTCCCAAGTATTCCTTGAAATGGAGAGTAGAAAACCCATGTACAAATCCTATCTTGTGTAGCCAAAAATCCAAGCAAAATGTTTTAATTGCAACTCTTAAGTTTCAAACCCAAGTTTACTCTTTGTTAACCTAACCTCTAAATCACTTAAGCTAATTATCTTTCTTGGAACCTACCCAATTTTAATTCCATCTAAACCATAAATTTCCATTTTACCCAAATCCCCAAATTAAATCATCTTTTCCCCAATTTTTCCCCCAAAATCCCTAAATTCCCAAATCTCTCTTTCTCTTTTCTTCCCTACCCGTGAGCAGCCGAGACCCAACCCCCACCCGTCGCCTTGCCTGCAACCCACCACCACCACCTGCCCGCCGACGCACCGCCGCCGCACCGTCGCTGCCCGCCACAGCCGCCGCCGCCGGAGCCTCGCCGTCGACCTGTTGCGTGCCGTGACGCCGAGAGAGAACAGCGAGAGAGGGAGGGACATCGAGAGTGAAGAGGAGAGAAGGAGAAGTTGTGGGCTTCTTTTGTTGAGCTTTGGGTCATCTCCTACCATGCCTAGAAGGTAAAGTTTGGCTAGGAAAGCGGAATGGGTGGATGCCCATTACCTTGTTCTTGAAGGTAAAGCCTTTGACTCGGAATCTTTTTCTGATTCTTTGTTGGATATGCTTAGATTCCAAGGTTTGTTGGATGGGTTTCTCGCCATAAGGGCCGAGACTTACCCGAGTTTGGTTAAGGAATTTTATCGTCACATGGTTGTGCCAAAGGATGGTGATAAGCTTGAGATCACTTCTAAAGTGAGAGGTGTGAAAGTAGTTCTGTTTGAAAAGAGGCTGGCTCAGCTTTTGAGTTTATCTGCTTCGGGATTTGCTCAGTATAGCGGTAACTCATGGATTAGTACGGATACCATGGGGTACCGGGACTATTTGAGTTATTTGTTAGGTTGCACGAGTGGCTTCACTCAAGCTTCAAGGCCGGAGAAAAAGTGGTTGTTTGCGGAACAGAGGATCTTGGTTATGTTGGTATCGGATTGTTTGTTACGCAATAACAACAAAAGTAAGTTGTTGGGAAAGTTGGAGTGCACCTTTGCCTTTTGCCTCAAGAATATGGTCAAGTTCAACCTGCCAGCTTTGATGTTGCAACACATGGTTTTCTGCCGTGATCATAACTGGAAAAGCCTACCGTATGGGATGGTGTTGAGCTGGATTATGGTTAGGAAGGGTGTAAGTGTGGATGGTTGTCTACCGAAGGCCGTGGGAAAGCTGCTGTTGGATGCCACCAATCTTCGTAGTTGTAATCTGTTTCAGTTGGATGATGGTGATTAGATCACTCTTGAAGAAGTTGCAAGGAAAGCCCCTGAGGAAAGAGCCGAGTTGGCAGCCGAGCTTGGAATTCATGCCGGGAAGTTGAGCCTCGCAGTCCAGAGTTTTAGAGGCGATGAAGAAGATGAAGGTGAGGAAGGTCGTGAGGAAGAGGTGGAAGCACCGGAAGCTGCCGAGGCTGAAGAAAGTGATTCTGAAAGTGAGGAAAATCGAAGAAGGAAGGAAGCTCGCACCAAGAGGGAGCATGATGCCATGGCACATGAGGAACGCGTTGTCACCTTGCTTCGTCAACAGAACCCAATGATCGAAGAAGGCTTCGCTTTCATGAAGACGCAGTTTGTCGCAGTGCACCAAAGGCTAGACTAGATCGAAGCCAGTTCAAGCCGCAGAGGAGAGGATGATGAAGAGTCTGAGGAGTCCGAGGAGCCGGAGAGCGAGTCCTTCTAGAGTGGAGTTGTGGCCATCTTGTTTGCTCTTCTTTAGTTGTTGTTGTCTCCTTATCCGTTGTTACCGTTTGGTTGTTGTTTGCTTTTATGCTTGTTCTTGCTTGTTGTTTTGTTGTGTAGATAGTTTTGTAGTTGGTGTTTGAGTTAGTTGTCTAGTTCCTTGTTTTTGGTTAGAAGTTGGTGTTTGTGATGGGACTAGAGTTCGTTATGCTCAATTTATCCGTTTATTTTAACTTTTGCTAATCCTTGTTTGGATTCTTTCTTGCCTTGAAATCTTGTGGAATCTTTTGGGGTTTTGACCAAAAGAGATTGTTCTTGACACTCTTGTCACATTGTTGTTGCTTTTCACCGTTTGTTTTAATTCGTCGTACCCAAGTTTCGGGGACGAAGCTTCTTTGAAGGGGGAGAGGATGTGACACCCCGAAATTCAAATTCGATTTAGGGATTAATTAAATAATTAATCCTATTTCAATTTGTAATTTAATTCCTAAAATCCTGAAAATTCAATAGTGGGGAACTAGTAATTGACTAGTCGACCCCAAAGTCAAAGTTGTACCTTGAGCTTTGTAAGGAGTTCCCTTGTTTCCTTACACCTCTTCATGTTAGTAAGTGTATTCTTGACTTTTCACCTTGTGTTAGTATTGTAAGCTAACCTAGTAGAACACCCTAATTTCTCTCCTTACACTTTCCAAATTCTAGCTCCACATTCTCTCTAAAAAGGTAGACAGCTTTTCTTCCAAGCCAAGTTGAAGCTTTGCCAAAACTTCAAGAGTTGTCTCCAAGATTCTACCTTTCATACATTTGGGCATCTAGGAGGGTAAGATCCATGTTCATATTGTGTTTTTAGTGTTTTCTTAGGTGTCTTTTCTTAAAGATAGAATCTTTATGATCTTTTGGTGTGTTCTTGAAGTGGGTTTGGAAGGTGAGCTTTGTTAGGAGCTTGGTGAGGTGTTAAGAGATGGTTTTTGTCTACAAGAGGTAACCCATGCTCTACGAAATCTATTTTGCTTACCTATATGATGATTTCTTGGATTCTACATGTGTTTTGCTATGAAATGTGAGTGTTTATGCATTGTCTTGTGAAAATGCATATCTAGAGCTTGTGTTTAGGGTTCTTGTATGCCATTGCTTGGCTATTCCTTTGATTCAAGTCATTTTTTTGTATTGGGTGTAGTTTTGGCATGTTTTATACTTGAATTTGAGCTTGGAGTTTAAAATCCCCAAATGGATTATTTTGGGCACAGGCGTGTACCCCCTGGCGGAACGGCGGGTAGAGCCCTACCCGCCGCCCCACCCGCGGGAACGTGTTGCTTGTGGGTGTAGGTACCCGCGGGCAGGACCACGGGTAGGGGCCTACCCGTGGGTCCACCCGCGGGGTACTCTTTGGTGTACGATCGGGATTTGTTCCCCGTGATTCTTTTGACTCGGTATTTGGTCTTTTGACTTCTCGATGTTCTTTTGTGGAACTATTTGAGTGTCTTCTTGACATTTCGTATGTTTAGAACTATATGGTAGGAATCTATGTAGGTTTTGGTGTCGTGAATCGTGCTAAGTGTTCAACATTGTGTTTCGTTGAACCGTGATGGGTCTTGTGTGTTCTTCGGAACTACATTTGGTTTACGCGTTTGATAAGCATGCTAGTTCGGTGTTTAAATGCTAGCGTGTGTGTTGTTTGTACCTTCCTATTGTTGATGATAACTTGTGTTATTCATCGTTGTTGTTGGACTGTGTTCCATTCTTTGATTGAGTATGGTTTCATATCTTCGTTGTGATCCGTTGATTGATTCCTATTGAGGTGTGATGTGTGTGTGGCTTTACCTAGATTGCACGATTAGTGGTATGGGACACTAGTCACCAAGGTATTGCAGTGGTCCTCGTGGTAGCCATGACGTGATTATGGAGTTGTGACATGTGTGGTTCACGTGTTTTGGAGAGGCATGTGTCGCCGTGTGTGTGATCGGTACCTTGTGTACTATGAAATTGGTGGTTTTGTTGGTGGTTTGTTGGTGGGGGACGACGGTCCCAGGAGGGAAAATGTTGGACTAAGAAGTACAGGGGTCCTGGAGGTAACGGTTGGAACTAGATATATGGTTGGGGGTAGCCATAAGGTTGGAATCGGGCATAAGGAAGGCATATCAACTCGTGATGGGTGATGTCACGAGGGCTTGTGTAGCCGTTGTTGTGAGTTCTCTTCTTGTGACGTGTGTAGTCACAAGGGCATGTGTTGCCGTTGGGTGTGTCCTTATTCCTTTGAGTTATGCATGTCGGGTGTTAATCTATTGTGTGATGATAGATTATACCTTGAGACTTCTTGTGAGTCGTTGATGTTCTTTTTAGTCTTGAGATGTGTTCCCATGTTCTTGTTGAGAGTGTTGAGTCTTGTGTTGACTATTACTCTTGGTTTTGGACTTATATATATGTATTCCGTTTCGAAAATGGCTTTACAAACTTATATCTTACCTATGTATGATATTTCACATGTATTGGTGGGTTACCAACATTATTCGCTGACCGGGCGTCATCCCATGTTTTATATGCTTCTTTCAGGTGATGCTTAGACGAGTGCCCGGTTTAGTGCCAGCTAGTATAGCTCCCCTCTTATGTTTTGTGGCCTGTGAGCCAATTTAGACTTAGTACTTTGTTATAATGGTTTTAGATGTTGAACAATGCAGATGTAGCCTGTGCATTCACCTTTGGGTGAGCGTGGCATAGCACCCCGTTTCCTATGTTTTATACTTATCCTCGTTCAGTCTTCCATTGTGTTTAATGTTTTGGTTTAGATATCTGCATGTTTTAAGGGTTAAAAATAGCATGGTTTTAGGGGGTGTTACAAGGATGTTTTTGATGGAGTACATGATTTGAACGAAGATGTCTCACCAATGGAGAACACTTCCCTTGGAGAGAACTTTAGTGAAGTTTTGAATTTGGGAGGCATTGGAGTTCTTAAGAATGATGGCACACATTTGCCTATCTATATATCGAATGACTCCCAATACTTGCTGGTTCATGTGGATGATCCGAGACTCTCATTACTTGTTGAACAAGAGAGTGTTGAAAAAGAAAGAAAAGAGAATGGAGGAATAATTCTTGATTCGGGCGAATGTGGTTCCTTACATGATGCCATGAAGGATTTGAGCTTGAAGGAATTTATCAAGGCTATCACTTTGAGAAATATCATGAATTCAAAGTGGATAGAGAAAGGGGGATTTTTCTTCTCCAATCACTTGATGGCTAGAGAGGTAACGTCGAGCTAACGACGTTAAACTTAGTGCTTCATAGGAGGCACCCCATGTTATATATATATATATATATTTTTTTTTTTTATGTTTTTATTGCTTTCTAGTTTCGTCTTATTTAGTTTTATTGCTTTCTAGTTCGTGATTATTTTATTGCTTTTTAGTTTTCTCTTTTCTCTTGTTCTCCTTTCTTTTGTTTTGCATCAGGGATGATGCAAATTTTTAAGTGTGGGGGAGGATCCATTAATTTGGGGATTTTTTAAAATTTTAAAATTTTTGCTTTTGCTTGAATGACTCATATGCTATTTTTGGTGAATAAATTGCTTGTCTCAGCATGCAATTGCAATTACTCTCTCTTGTCGGTTAGTGGTTTGTTTTAGTGGTGCTTGATGCATCTCATTTTGTGATTGATGATTTGAGGTGTAACACATAATTGATCTATTCCCTTGCCAATAGCTTTGTTAACCACTTAATAATTGGATTAATTCTTGATCTTGTGTGTTATGCATTGCTAGTGAAGGCTTATGTGAGATTCCGGTCATGAGTGTTTTGCTAGAACTTGCCTCATTACTCCCTAAGTGATGTCTAAGTTTTGCATGTTTTGAAGTTATTTAGGCCATTTTTGTTTAGCCATAGCCTTTAAACATGTCCCTATATATATATATATATATATATATATATATATATATATATATATATATATATATATATATATATATATATATATATATATATATATATATATATATATATATATATATATATATATATTATCCTTCGTGTCCCCATTGTGCATTTTGTTTGTTTAAATAACTGCTAAGCACTTATCCCCTCATTGTGATTGTTTTTTTATTTACCCCCGTTATTATAAACCTTAGCCCTTGGCAAAATATTTCCCTTCCACCCTTTGAGAGAATGCAACTTTTATCTTTATTATTTCTGTAAGAAGAGTTTTATGGAGTTGTGCCAAAAAGCAGCTGATATTACAAATGTTCAAGTGTGCTGGTCATGAAAGTTTGGATTAAAATCGTCTTGCTTTATTCAAAAGACATCCAAAGAAAAGAATCAAAGAAAAGAAGAGAAAAAGAAAAGCAAAGAAATAAAAAAAAAAAAAAAGAAAAGAGAAATTTTGAAAGTTTTTTTTTTGAGTTTGGACCCCCATTTTACCAAAGAGTTGCTAAGTTCTCAAAAGAAATTTGCTCATTGAAATTATGATTATCTCATCTCTTCCAAATTTTGAAAAGTTTAGATAAATTATGACTTTCTCTCTTTTTGATTAATTTTTCCATACCACTTCTTTGTTAGTCATCGCCCTAGCCCCATTACAAGCTAAATAAAGTCTTAGTTGATCTTAACATGCATTCTTAGATTTGATCTAGGGGAGTATGAAGGGCAAGCCTATGGGATCTCATTCATGAGCCGTGTCTTGCATAATGTCAACTAAGTACTTGTGCACACTTGATCCTCACATACTTTAAATTCTTGGTGCTTGGTTATTGGCTTGAGAATGAGTCTTATGTGCCAAGCTAATTTGATTCTTGAAACTTGTTGTTTTGCAATGAGTTGGTTGCAATTGGTGGTTTGAAAGGTTGTGCAAGAGAGAGTATGAGTAATTTGTATGTTTTGATTTGTGATTTATTCCTTGGTTTTGCTTGAGGACAAGCAAATGCTTAAGTGCAGGGGATTTGATGTGCGTCCAATTGTACACATTTTTAGTATTGATTTAATTATATTTGTTGGGTTTAAGTTCATAGTTTTGATAATTAAATTGCATAAATTCTTTATTTTATTATTAATTTATGGTTCACACTTGTTTTGAATGTTTTACGGCGTTGAGCGAAACACACGAGCGCGGCAACAAAATCCAAACTCAAAGGCGCCGAATTACGAGACACACTGAATTACAAATTGGCATTGAAATTTCAAAAGGTGCTGCATCTAATTTCCAAACCAAAAGCACAACATTCCAAATTCCAAAAGAAAGAAAGATTTATTACGACAATTTCCTAAATAAAATAAGGGAAATTCCAATCGCGCCCCTACTTTTTATCAGCTATATAATCTCATCTTCCTCAACCCTAAATTCAGAATTCAAAATTTAGAGATTTTTGGAGACAAGACAGGGAGAAATCAAGAGCCACAAGTTGTCTTGAGAAGCAAGAAGAAGACTAGGGAGATTCGAGAGAATCGTCTGATTCATTCTTCTACTCTTTTGATAATTTGTATTATCTTTATTATTATTTGCTATGTATAATTTAGCCATTCTTGGAATTCTTTAGAGATTATTGGGTAAAAGTGTTTATGAACCTATGTGCCTGAGCTCTCAGATTCTTTAATATATTATTATTTGGGTTTTAAACTTGAGTTGCAATTGTGATTTTATTGTTTGATGCTTGTAATTAGTGGCCACAGTTACTTGTTTCGTTTGCTATCTTTTTGTCACAACGAGAGTTGGGCATAATTTAGGGCACACACAATTGCATCTAACTATTGCACATTGAGAAAGGGTAATTTTGTTAGGGAGTTTAATTCTTCATTATTGTGCATCGAGAGATGGTAGTAGTTAGGAATTTATGATGTTTGATCTTGTTTTATTGGGTGTTTAAGCCACGAGAGTGGAAATTCACTAGTGTTAGTGACTACGAGAGTAGCTCTATACCACCTTGCATCATCACACTTGTTAAACACAGATTTTAATATTGTCCTTAAGATTTGGCACTAGGTGATTAAATACTTGAATCCCAGGAATCTCATCTTTTCTCTAATATAATTGTTTTCAAAATCCTGAATCTATGCTTTATTTTATTTATTTTATGCAAATCAATCATCTAAACAATTGTTAGGATTAACTCTAATGAATAAATTAGTAACTAATGTTTGATAAAATCACTTCCCTGTGGATCGATAACTCGTACTCCGAATATTATTTATTTGCAACTATACTACGCATCACCAAACCAAAATCTGAATAAGTATAGGTTGTCGCACCATGCTACACAAGACAGTGAGTAGCTTGACAAGTTGGGGCTTGTGATTCCATGTTAGAGGTCTCGGGATTGATTCTTGCCTTGCGAGCCTTGATATTTTGTTTTATTCCTTAGCCAAGCTACTCACATGTTAGAGGTCTTGGGATTGATTCTTGCCTTGCGAGCCTTGATATTTTGTTTTATTCCTTACCCAAGCTACTCACTTGCCTTGTTGGGAATCTGGTGGGCTGCCCACCCCGACTAGGTGGCGGCCTGCCGGCTTCAATTTCACCCCCCACAATGCTATCCATACCCCGTCTTCCAATGGGTCACCATACCTCCTTTATCCTCTACCTTTTTGGGCCACCATGCATTCCTATGCCCAACAATACTTCTTTCTCCTTTTAAGCCATCATGTTTTCCCTAGCTCAACAAGACTCGTAGGGCCTGTTTACTAACCGGAAATTTCTGGAAATTAGAAAACAGAAAATATGTTTGTTAGCACAATTTTTCATTTTGAAAACTAAAAATAATTTCTGAAAATTTCTGGAAAACTGGAACGCTTTTAAAAACTGTTTTCTAAATGGAAAACAGAATCATCTATCATCTATTTAGTTATATGTCACTTTAACCACATTACTATGATTACATTCATTATCATCTTATTTTACTTATCACTATCTTCTATCTTTTCTACTTATTTAAACATAACTTATTTGCTTATACTAAAGTTAGACATTATTTACATTATCAAAATTAAGAATTAAACTCTATATACTGTTTTAGATTTTGATTGAACTCAATAGATTATTAGTTTGAATATTTTTAATTATTCCGCGATTCCATGACCCATTAATATAATTAATGATACTTTTTAATTAATTTACAGTATTATAATAATAATTATGTGTCCTGGTACGGGTGGATTGTGAAACCGTTTTCACCATGCGCATGGTGAACATGGGATAGATCCATAATTTTTAAGCTGTAGATTCATAATTTCTATACAGTTGTGACCTCTCTCATGTGGGAGGTCATGAGATCGAGCCTCAGTGGAGGCGTTGTTGACTCTGTGTACTTCATTAGGTTGAGAAAGCATGTTTGAACATATACTACAATGTAATAGAGTCAGTAGCATTAAAAAAAAATATCTATACTGTAGATCCATAATCTCTATACCGTAAATTCATAATATAGTTATGTGATTTGTGAATACTGAGTTCAACAATTGGGATATATGAACATCAATTCATAATTTCTATATTGTAGATTTATAATTTCTATATTGTAGATTCATAATTTCTGTACTGTAAATTCATAATATCTGTACTACGAAGACGAAATAATGCGTTTGCGAAAAGAGAAACGTCGTTAACAACAAATGAAAAACAAAATTTTGAATCTACAACATAAAAATTATATATCTACCCCTGTGTTCATCATGCACATGGTGAACACGTTTCTAGCATAATTTGCAGGGTGAATCCATGCCATACCAATCTAGCCTGCCTATTAAATAGGTTAAATGGGTTCAATTGATCAATCAGTGGAAAGAGGAAAGACAAAGTCAAATAAAATTAAATAGAGTCGTGTAGTACGTACAATTTTGTTTACGTGTTGCGGGTATGTTGGTTACGTAGTTTATGTCAAAGGATTTGGTAGCTATATATATTGTTGGATATTATTGTCATATTATTGGATTCTTGTAAGATTTCTTGTCTCCATGATATTCCATGCATGCACGTGTACATACAACCCTACATTATTATTTGGACGCACTAGGCCCTGTTTATTTCTTATATTATAATCAATTTTATTAGAGCACCTTTAGTGGGGTTTCTCATAGGGTTTTTGGCATGTGTAAGAAAGAGATGATTATGTGGCGAAGAAAAGAGAATGGGGACTACTAACTTGACTTTTGGAGTGGCGAAGAAAAGAGAATGGGGACTAAAAACAAAATAAAAAAAATAAACCAGTGTGCTCTGCACAGAATTGAAGAAGCCCACCAAGCGTATGCACGGCAAATTATCATGTGGACCGCGGTCCACAATGCATTATGGTCCAGAAATCAAAACAGCGTCGTTTCTTTTAATGAAAAGAAACGGCACTTGTTTCGCGCCGTCCGCAAAAAGTAACTTTGACTGTATAACTTATGCATGTTTTCTGCATAAGTTAAGTATTGCATATATGAGATGCATGAGTGATATATCTATATATATCTATCAGTGAGGTTCTGGAGGACCCATTCGGACTATGTCCTCTCGGATGATGTTATGGACATTGCGGTCCCAGTACATGTAACGTGGTGTATTCCCACGTTACGAGTTTGGGAACTGCCCGCCAGGCTTAGAATCCTGATCAGGGGATGTGCATGCTAAAAGTTCGATACCTGATTCCACAGTTTGAGCATAGAACCAAGAGAGTGGTTCGGTGGACGAGATGAATATTAGGCCGGCTAGACGTCGTGCCCGGATAGGTCCGTTCACGATACGGTGAAGTTCCTACCTCGTCCATTTGCAAAGAAAGCGAGTCATTGCGACTCTAAGAAAGGAAAGAAAGCAAGTGAGTCATTATGGCTCTAAGAAACCTCCACAGAAAGTATTCTATTTTACAAGCGAGTGTATGAGTATATTTATAGTATTGCATAAGATTGCATTTGAGTATAGTATTGCACGGGATCGCATTTGAATATGGTATTGCACGAGATTGCATTTGAGTAGAGTATTGCATGAGATTGCATAATAAGAATGATGAATCAAGTTTGTATATCGAGCATGATTGCTTTAGTTACATTTTGAAGTCTTGTATATCCAGTTTGCATGATGAGAACTTGAAAGCATGACGATAGTGTTCGTATTGACTAATAGTATGAAATTGCTTATAAGCATGAATTCGTTATGAGGAGTTCATTGTGATATTTATGTGTTGGAATATTTGTGTTGTTAAGTCATTTGTATTGAAGTGTGCCTGTTGATATTATAGGTTACAAGCATATAGAAAATCGGTGATGTAACTATAGTTGCCTATGTGATGAGATTGTAGATTATGAATGTTATCAAATGTTTTCCAAAGTATACTCTATAGTACTTTACAAGGTTGAGTGTGGTTATACTTAGCTTCGTGCTAATGGGTGTTTTCCTATTTGTCTATGTGTTGTTTGTAAAACCCCTTTCTGGTGGGCCCAACGTTGAGAAGTGATCGAGTTAGACTAGTCTAGTGGTTATAGAAGTCTAAACTCTTAATGTTTTTATTATGATGTTATTTATCGGATTTATAGACTTATGTTGTTTTGATGTTGATTGATGATGTAGACATCAGGGTGTCTTTTTTCCGCTTATGACTTTCGACTAAGTTTTATGGATATTAGTATTTTAGCTTTATTTCTATTCCACCCTTAGCCTGTGCAATAACCACGGAGTGGTGGTTGTGGCGGTGACATTCCCACTAGTTTTCTTATTAAGTTGTTTATCCGCTGCTTAGTTTATGTTAATTATGATTTAGAATTGTAATTAAGATTTAGAAAAAAGTGGGGTGTTACAAATTGGTATTAGAGCGGTACGAACCGCGGGAGACTTAGGATGTTTGACCCTTAAGATTGAGTATAGAAACTCTAAGTAAAAGTCCTAGGGAGGACAAGTTAAGGAAAGACCTCTAAGTTGAAGTTTTAAGAAGGACGAGTTAAGATAAGAACTCTAAGTGAAATCTTAGGAAGGATAAGAATAGGGAAAGAGCCCTAAGTTACAAAATTTGAGATAAGAAAGACTCTAAGTTCAATGACTAAGTATCTGAATCAGGGTTAAGAAGAACTCTAAGTATCAGTTAGGAACGCGTTAAGGTTGTGAGTTCCCTTACGCTTGCTTAACTGTTTATGTGCTTTATCAACGTGTTTAACGCGTTTTTGCTTATCTTTCGAAAGTAAAGTAGAGAAGTTGTCAGTGAGAAGTTGAAAGTGAAAAACCAAGAGTTGAAAGCTAAAAGCTAAGAGTTGAAAGTTAAAAGTTGAAGTGAAAGCTAGAAGTTGAGACTTTGAAAGTTAAAGTTTGAAAGTAGAAGTTTTGTAAAAGTTGCTAATATGGAAAGTATGAGAGCTTATACTTGAATTGTTTCTTGCTTATGTGCCTTACTTGTTGAAAGCCTTTCTTTAAGAAAAGGAAAGTTAGAAGCAGTTAATTCTGGAGTATCTCGTTGTGTTCATTGTGCCAATCTTCTATTCTAAATCCCTTGTTGTTGATGGCATGATAATCCTTGAATTTGTATTGTCAAGCTTGAGCTTACGCTTTCTATAAATCCTCTCACAGTTTGTTGTTGATTCCTGAGTTATTCTGACTACTTCCAGTTTGTTTACAATGTCTATCGAAGCTATCTAATGTCTAGAGTTGAGTGTGAGAAGTTGTTTTGATTTAGTTGAGCCTTGAATTATTGCTAATGTCTATTATTGACATTCCACGATTTATTGTCGAATCTGTATCTAGAATGCTTATAAATTCTTTCCAAGTATTCTTGTGAACTTTCATTGACATGCAATGCTAGTATAATTGAATCTTGAAGCTAGTATGATCTTGTTGAAAGTTTTATTCTTGGAATCTCATTGTATTTGACTTGAGTTTATTATCCTTGAATCCCCATTGTTGGAATCCATTGAGTTGTTGAGTCAAGATCTAATCGTTGTTGTTATGCCATTGGAATCCGTATTTGTTGAATTATTCCTATGAGCTTATATTTGATAAGTATTCTTGAAAGTGTTTTGTTCTTGAGGAGTTATTTTATTGACCATGTGTCCTTTTGTACTCTCGGATCTTGTTGCTGATATCTTGATATCGTCCATTGTGGTATTCTTCCTTGTTATTGAGCTATTGAGCTCATGCTTTGAGATCATCTCTCCTCTATATCTTCCTTTGGAATTCACTATTTGTTGATCTATTGCTTGAGATTAAATCCTTATTGCATCTTTATTTGAAATCTGTTAGTATTGAGTTATTTCATTGAGGTTATCCTTTGTTGTGTCCTTCTCTTGGAATTCAATTCACAGCTTTTGTTTCACAAGACTTTATTGAATCTCGGAAAAATCTCGACTTTGTTAAGCACGACTTTGGTTGTAACCAACTATACTCTCGAGTTTCAAGTTTAGAAACCTTTTACTTTCTTCTTCTGTGGAGGCAACTTCCTTCAAATCAAGTGTACACATGTCTGGTGAATTCAAGTTTGTTAGGATGAACGCAATTGATTCAGGACTGATTGAATTCAGAAAAAGTTACAACCAATAAGAGTCCTATAGGAGTGACTCACATAATAGTCTCCTATAGAATAGCTAGGTTAAGTCAACTAAACTCTAGCCACTAACTTATTGACTATATAATATAATATGTATTACTAACACACCCCCTCAATCACAAGGTTGGAGAGGGACAACATTGAGCTTGTCACGCAGGGCCTGAAACCGTGGAGCAGGGATGGGCTTCGTAAATATGTCTGCAAGCTGATCCTTCGTGGAAACAAAATTAACGACGAAGTCCCCGGATGCAACCTTGTCCCGGACGAAGTGATTGTCAATTTCCACATGCTTCGTCCTGGCTTGATAAACCGGATTCGCTGCTAAGTACGTGGCGCCTAGGTTGTCACACCACAGGGTGGCTGGTCCACCGGGATACAACCCCAGCTCCCGGAGTAAGGAAATAACCCATGTGAGTTCTTTCAAAGGAGTTCGTCGACATCGCGTGGGGAGGGAGGATATTTTGTATGAGAGAGAAATTAGGCTTAACTGATACCAGATGAACGTAATTGATTCAGGATCGATTGAATTCAGAAACAGTTACAACCAATAAGAGTCCTATAGGAGTGACTCACATAATAGTCTCCTATAGAATAGCTAGGCTAAGTCAACTAAACTCTAGCTACTAACTTATTGACTATATAATATAATATATATTACTAACAGTTAGTTCAGCAGTTGCCTCGTTTAGCCTTGTTGTTATCCTTGAAAAGTGAAAGTTGAAGAGTTAAAAGTTGAAAGTTACGTGAAAGTTGTTAATGTGATTAGTATAAGAGTTATGCTTATATACCGTTTGTGTGTTTTACTTGTGTGATCTTTACTTTTGAGAAAAGAAAGTCAGAAGTAGTTAAATCCTTTGTTGTGAAGAAGTAATGTAGCAGCGCGCTTATCTAGTCAACCGAAGAACGTGATAAAGAAGGTTACTCCCCGTGCGGCTTGGAGCCAGTTGTAGCTGATCTCGCTCGAATTGATCGGCATCGTCGTCTACAAGATCCAAGCTAACCCCAAAAGCGAAGAGAATCTTCGTGCAACTAGAGACCAAAATGAAGAAAAGGAAGTGATTAGAGCTTAGAGACCACAGTTAAAGATCCACAATTGTGGAAGGAAGACAAGTGTAAACGTTGATGCAGTAAGAGGAAGTCAAACCCACCCAAGTAGATGCTTTTGAGAACAATGGTGAAGAGAATTTCAAAGATTAAACTCGAAGGTTAAAAGTAAAACTTGAAGCACCGAGAATTTGGACTTAAGGTTGGATAAAACAAACGTGAAGGTGATTCCATCTACCTTTGAAGAGATGATGAATGGATGAGTTAGGAGTTGTGAACTAAGAGATGAAGTTTAAGATGATTGGCAATGACTTTGGACTTGTGAGACATATGAAGGTGAGGAGAAAAGTTGTAAGTGGGTCGTGTGTTTTATAAAGTACGAGGAACTAAGAATTGAATTAAGTAAGAAAAGAGCAAGTTAGGGGATGTGAACTTGAAAATGATAAGTTGTGTAGAACTGAAAGAAAGAAACTTAGTGTTGAGATTGAAGAAGTGGTAAGAACGACAAGAATAAGGGGAGTAACAAAGAAACTTTGGGTTAGTGAGTTCTAGGAGTTAGATTGAGCTTAGTGCCTTAGTTATTTGGGTACTTGTTTGGAAATCAGAGATTTCATTTCTTCTTAGTACTCCAAGAGAACTCCTAAGCCAACTCTTGAAATTCTTACCATCTTTTCGAAAGCTTCCGTTTTGAGAAAATCCGTCCGTTCCTTCTAAGTTTCGGGACGAAACTTCTTTTAAGGGGGATAGAGTGTAACAACCCAAAATTTTATTTTATAAATCCAATTTTAAGAAATTCCAAAATAGCCATTTTCACTCCATTAAAAATTTTTGTGATCAATTGGTGTTTGAATAAATTATTTTGGACACATTTTAAATTAATTCAACACCAAAATTTATTTTAATTCCAAAATCCTAAATTTTCGGGTACTTTGCGTACCAAGTTTTAAACTGAGAAACCAATCTGAGTGAGACCAGGGAGAAACCTGAACCAAATGTTTGTTTAGAAATCATCTTTGGAAAAAATTTTTTTGACCCCAAGTTATTCAAAAATCATCTTTCTAGCCTTGGTTCATGATATAAGGTGAACCTTGACTTTTCCTACAAGACAAAGCATTTGATGAGATATTTTAAAGCAAGATATTATATTTTTACGCCTCAACCCTAGCAACAAAAGAACACAATTCTACCCTAACTCTTGTTCATTTTTCTTCATCTCCCTTGGCAGCCATTTTTCCCCTCTCACGTGAATCTCTCTCTCATTTATTCTCCTTCATCTTCCAAAAACCTAAGTCCAAGACTTTGTAAGATTTCATCTCTTCTTCTCCATTTTCCTTTGATTAGCTTGTCTTTGAGATAGATTATCTAAGCTAGATGTGTTTTTGGGCATTGTGTTGGTGGTTGTTTGAGAAATGGAGATAGCGAAGAGGAAGACCTAGCTTAAGGTTGGAGATGGAGGGATTCTTGAGGTTGAAGCTTGAGGTATAACCCATGGATTCCCAAATCTAGTATTTTTCCTTAAGTTACATGATTAGTTGTTCAAGTGTGTATATATATGTATTTTGAGTGTTTAGAATGATGAAATGTAAGCTATTTGTTGCTGATATGCTGTGTAATTTTGTGGGGTTTGAGTATCTAATCTGTGTTGTTTAAGCGAAGGGAAGTAGAGAATAGCAGAAACCAGCCAACGGGACTTAGTAGAGGATCTATCGCTACCAAGGCCCGCCAGCTATGGGGCTTAGTAATGGATCTCGTGGAGATTCTACAAGAGAGCAACTACCAAGGCCCGCCAGCTACGGGGCTTAGTAATGGATCTTGTGGAGATTCATTATTAAGGGCCCGCCAGCTATGGGGCTTAGTAATGGATCTCGTGAAGATTCTACAAGAGAGCAACTACCAAGGCCCGCCAGCTACGGGGCTTAGTAATGGATCTCGTGGAGATTCATTATTAAGGGCCATCGGAGCACACTGGTTAGAGAACTAGTGTGCTCTTTGTTATGCCTGGGATTAAATCTTAGGGAAATAACCTTTGTATAGTTTTATTTTATGCTATGTTATACTTTGAAAAATTGTTTAAAGTGGGATTTAAACCCCTAACCTCTTGATTATTATTAATTAGAATCCCTTCCACTTAAACTACTTCAACCTTTGAGAAATTATCTTAGAGTATATATTATATTATTTGGGCTTGAGGGGTTATTTAAATTTAAAAGTATTTTTATAAAAATCATAAATATGTTTGTGAAGGGTTTAAACTACCAAAAGCTATGATTTGCCAAGAAAACTTTATTTCTAGAATTATATACTTATGAGCATATATGTTTTGATAAATGTTAAACTAAATTTTGAGAATTTGTACATATATAATTATGTATGAGGAATAAATGTATATATTTGATCATGTAGATACTTGAAGCTTATTCTATCTTTTCCCTAAAATTACTTAGCTATTAATATCGTATATTTTGGGGAATACTATGTATCCCTAGAAAGCTTTTATTAAAAACTTTTGATCTATAAAGTGTATAACCCCATGATCCGTGAGTTCCTCCTGTGTAGTGGCCGGGCCCTTGTGGCTCAGCTACGTGTCATTTCGGACCGGGTGTCACGGGCCCTTGTGGCTCGGTACCTTGGGGCCGTCATGACGCACGTTTGGCCTTTGATTTCATTGAATTTGGTTTAGAAATGAGCATGTTATGATAGAATTGTATTGAAATTGTTTACAGAAAAGTGCAAGTAAGTTGTATCAGATTTATACTGCCTATTTGATCTTCCTGATGCTATTTGAGTGTTAAATAGAGAAGCATGATCATTAAGTAATTAAGTTTGTTAGAAAAGCATGATCCAAGTGTGTTTTATGTCTCAAAGAGATTATAGTCTGTTAATTGTGGAAGAATGCAAAGTATGTGGTTTTGTAATCCAAGTATGAATGTGTCATCTTTGAGAGTTCACATGATATATAGAATTGAAGCATGTTGTATAGTAAATTGGATTCCAACTAAATCATGTTTAAAAGTGCATAAGTGGCCAGCGTGAGACCAAGTATTATTGTAAAACCCCACTTTTTCTAAAACTTAATTACAACACTAATCCATAATTAATATAAACTAAGCAGTGGATAAACGACTTATAAGAAAAACTAGTGGGAATGTCGCCGCAACAACCACCACTCCGTGGTGATTGCACAGGCTAAGGGTAGAGCTAGAATAACAATAAAACAAACTAACATTCAATTACTTAATTTAAAAGTCATATGGGGGAAAAACACCCCGATGTCTACATCATCAAACCAACATAAGTCTACGAATTCGACGAAATAACAACAAGATAAAAGTACTATGAGTTTAGACCACTAGAACTACTAGACTAGTCTAACTCGATCATCTCTCAACGCTGGGCCCACCTGAAAGGGGTTTTACAAACAACACATAGACAAATAGGAAAAACACCCGTTAACACGAAGCTAAGTATAACCACACTCAACCCTGTAAAGTACTATAGAATATACTTTGGAAAAACGTTTGTTCACATACTACATTAAACAAGCTCATCACATGAACAACTGCAGATACATCACAGACTTTTTATATACTCGCAACCTATAATATCAACATGCATGCTTCAATACAAATGACTTCACAACATAAATACTCCAACACATAATTCTCATAACAAAACTCATCATGATGAACTCATGCTTACAAGCAATTTTATACTATCAATCAAAACGAGAATTATCTTCATGCAATCAAGTTCTCATTAAAGCAATCTGGATACATATATAGATCTCAAAATGCCACTAAGAAACCATACTCATAAACAAACTCGACTAATCATTCTCATTATGTAATATCGTGCAATACTATACTCAAATGCCATCTCATGCAATACTATACTCAATGCAATCTCGTACAATACTATACTCAATGCAATCTCGTGCAATACTATACTCAATGCAATCTCATGCAATACTATACGTATACTCATACATTCGTTTGTAAAATAGAATACTTTTCTGTGGAGGTTGCTTAGAGTCATGATGACTCGCTTTCTTTCTCTTGAGTCTCTTGACTCGATATTCTTCTTGCTCAAACTTTGTCATACTTCTCATTTCTCTTCTTGTTCGAGGCAGGTACTCCGCCACAGCGAAGCCCTAGCGTACGGTGCAATCTCGTGCATCCGCCACATCAGTAACTACGGAACCTCTAACTCGTGGGGAGGTAGGTCTTCACGAATCGTGAATGGACCTAACCGGCTCGGCAATCTAGCCGGCCACATACTCAACTCGCCCACAGAACCACTCTCTTGGTTCTATCTTTCTTTCTTGTTTTCTCTGTGGAATCAGGTATCATACTTTTAGTGTGCACACCCCCTAACCAGGATTCGAAGCCTTGCGGGCAGTCTCCAACCTCGTAACGTGGGAATACGCCGTGTTTCATATACTTGGACCGCAATGTCCATTTCTTTCTTCCCGAGAGGACGTAGTCCAAACGGATCCTCCAAAACCTCACATATATAGATAGATAGTGTGTGTGTGTGTATATATATATATATATATATATATATATATATATATATAGTCAAGGGTTCTAGTGCAGGTGGCACTGTTAGGTGCGGTTGTGCGGTTGCGAGGATGCTGTTCGTTTTTAATGAGTACAAATATCCTAACCGTTGATCTCAAAGTTTGAAATTCGCGTACTGAGGGACAAATTAGTAATTTTGATTAAATTAACTTTCATCGCTGTTCTATATCGTCGTTCGCATTGCCGTCGCCGTTGTTTTTGCTTTTCAAAGAATCGCTCAGTTGTCTGTCATTTCTCGATGGTTTAGCATTGCGATGTCCATTGTTTTTGCTTCCAAATCTTTTTCAATTTTCTGTTGTTATATAGTATGTAGTTATCGTGGATATACATTTGTTTTTTTTTTTTTTTTTTTAGAAAATTAATCTAATTTATTTGGTTATGAAAATGGAGAACGATAAGTTATATTTTTGGAGCACATTGTGTATTACATCTACACATAGTAAGTGTTAGATGGACGGATGTTCATTAATGAGATATGAGACGCATAGTAAAGATATAAGAGATGCATTTTAAAGAGATATTAGACGCATATTAAAGAGTTACGAGACGCATATTAAAGAGATATGAGACGCATAATTAAAGAGATATGAGACGCATATTAAAGATATATGAGAAGCATATCAAAGAGATTTAAGACGCATATTAAGGAGATACGAGACGCATATTAAAGAGTTTTGCGAAATGATTTATTTTAATTGGTACTCAAACGTACGGAAATCAAGAACTGAGGTCCCGCATGTTGTACTTTAATAACTCGCACGTAATGGTGTTTTTGAACGCACATTAATTTATTTGTATTTATATTCTTTTTTTTTATAGTTGTTTTTAATAATAATTATTTTCCATGGTATTTTAGTATGCAAACGAACGCTCATTAAGATATGAACTTAAGCAATGTGTAATGTAATTTTTAATACCGAATATCAACACATATCAACCGTGGTTTAAAAAAATGTTAAGATTTTGCATTTATTTTTCTTTTTTATTTCAACTTTTTATTTGTCGCGAAAATTAACGCACATTAAAGTTTTTTAAAAGCATGTTCAAGGTTAAGTGGACGCATATTAAGAATATAAATTGTATGAATTAATAAGCTGATTTTTAATATGCGTTCATGAAACATACAAGATGCGTGAAAATATATATTAATGTGTTTCAAATATCTTACAAAGTAGTTTACATGAAGATGCTGAACTAATGTAAATTAGTAAAACCTTTAACAATAAAAAATATTCATTATTTTTCGTACTTAATACCAGCCTTTTCCATGTTTTTTCCAGACAATTCATTGATTTCAGTAGTTAAAATTGCTGTAATGTATTTGACCCTGAGGTCTGCAAGATCTGATGGTTTAATTTCACTGCTGTCAATTTGAGAACCAATCACTCCACCCCCAATGTATGTTTGCATGTGGCACATTGTAAGTACACCACAATCACCTTTCTTCTCGGGGCCACTCCATTGGATTAGCATTCTTAGCTTTCAGGTATAGCCTTTCTAAGTCTGTTTGCAGCACTGTATGAATCCCTTTCGTTCAAATATCTTACAAAGTTGTCTTTCTGCAAATAAATAGAAAAACATTAAATACAGAAAAAACTAGACTTCATAAAATGTTTTATAATGTGTTAATTGGTACTTACCAAAAGAAATGGTATTTGACCATATTTGTCAATACCAGCAACATCAGCAGAAGAGTTGTCAAGTATGTGTATGCATGTATGATAGACATCCATATCAATGCATATGACATATATTTCATCAGCTGCAATCACTGGAAAAAAGAACTGCATTTTGTACACTTTTATTTTGGAGAAATTATAAATAAAAATGTAATGTAAGTATGTAGAATTTAATTTACCAAACGACAGTTCATAGGGTCACCAGTAGCAGTGTCAATGTCATGATTAACACTTTCTCGAAACTTTTCATACAGCTGATCAGTACTGTATCCGGGTGGTTTATACACAATAGAAGATGCCTACAGGAGTATGATAATATTGTCAACATTGCAGTATGTGCTCCAAGACATTTGTTAATGTGCATGAAATCATAAATCAATAATAAAATGACTTACAACTGGTGTCGTTGAGAAAAAGAATCGTCTTTTGTTACAATACTTAAAGGTGTAGATCTCCATGTTATTTAGAATTAAGCCCCAAGTGTCTAAAACACCAGCTTCCACATGTTCACCCTTCCTCAATGACCTCAACTCAATCATCAGTAAACGTTTGTCTCCATGTTTAAAAAAAAATTCACACCTACAAAAATTTTCAGATATGAAGTAAAAAAATCAGTTAGTAAATACACACGCACATTAAGCATTACATAGACGCACATTAAGCATTACATAGACGCACATTAAGCAGAAATTTTAGGCATATTAAGTATAAAACTCACACACATCACTAACATTTAATAGCACACAGGAAACACTAACTTGTTATGAAACTCATTTTACATATAGGAATTTCAAATGTAACTTACTTATTTGTATTATTGGCGGTATAAACCCAGTTGTTGAGCATGATTTCATTCGGAGTGTGCGGTGCAGTGAAGTTCAGGTTCGTTGTAAAGCATGGATAGTCCATCGCATATATCTTTTTGATTTGCACACGGTGTGTTTGTAGTCTCTCCTCAACAGGTGTTGATGCTTCTTTTGCAGCTTCTTTAACACTTGTCTTGTTTGTATTCTGAGTCTTATGTGTTTCAACATGTTCTTTATTTGTACTGTCAGCATGGTGCTCTTCATCACAAGACTTAAACTGGTCATTCTTGTTCTCATTCGAAGTAGTCTGCTGAAGATCATCAACAACGTAGCAAGCAGCAATATTTAAAACATCATCTGAGATGCTGGTTTCTGTCTGTGCCTCCTTTGGATGGGAAGTGGCAACGGGGGTCACTGTAGCACTATCAGCATTGCTGTAATTGGGGCTTGGGGTTGGTGTTTTTAAAAGGTTGAAACTAGGAATTTCATACAGCTATTCTTCCAAATATTCTTTCCTTTTTTGTATTGCAAGGTCAATTGCAATATATGTTTGTGGATCGCCCCAAAAGTAGTCTTGGTTTGGCTGCTAAATGCTTCCCGCTCTTCCTGGGAGAGACATGATTGCACACCTTGAACTACAGGACTGAGTGCCTTTATAGCCATTGAATGCAGGTTTTTTAGATTCTCATTGTTTTCAAACATGGCTGGTGAATTTTTTGAGTAGTCAATCAGGGTTACCATCTCACCAGAAAACCTTTGCAGAGACTGTGCATAACTAGTGCAGAATTCCTGTTGTAAGAATTAATGTGCGTACGATTATGTCATAATGTGCGTGGAATAGGATCTTTAAATTTGCAAGCACATGAATTATTGTGTGTGTTATGGTAAAACATAATGTGCTTTACAATTATACAGTAATATAAGTGAAAGTAGTTTGAATAAAAATAAACAAAAACGTCATAGAATGAAGAACACACCTTCACTCTTTCAAGTGGCACATGTTGTACTTCAGTCTGTTTTTGATCGTTGACAGCAGGAAAAGCTTCCATTTCCGGTTGATTTGTACAATCAAATTCTTCTGAATACGTTTGAGTGGGCACAAACTGGGGATTACATTTATGAATTCTGCCTCTTCCAAAAGCCCCAGACTTAAACTCTTCTAACTCTCGGTCTTTTAAATGTTTAGTTGTCCATCCTATTAAAGCTGGAATAGCTCTTTTAACAGGTCTATGGAATTGTAACCGAACACGATCAACATAGTGTACCTGAATACAAATGACAAATGTTAGCAACATAAGGTACTATGTTTTGTATTTTAAATAGAACAAATACATATGTAAGACTTACAAGCATGAACAGGAGGGACCCGGGAAAATAACCAGTCGGGGTTGGTTGCCAAGCAAGTATTGCAGTATTCAATCGCTGCAATAGGAAGCGGCACCAATTGAATTCATGGATTTTGGTGATATCATTTAATGCCTCTAAGATGCGTGGACCAACATAGCCACTCTTAGGGCCATCGATGTACATAGAGCTTAGTATCACCATGAAGTGGATCTTGAACCATTCTCCTCCATTAGTGCACTCCATCATTGCTTTAATGGCCTCACCATACAGGACTTTGGTTGGGTTCTTTGGTTGAATCTTGGCTTTCCAATCCAAGAACAGTGGGAGAGTAGGAGATAACTTGTCTTTCTCATATGCAATTTCAATTGGTCCCCTTGGGAAGCCCAAGGCAGATTCAACGTCATCTTCTGTCACATCAAGCTTGGAACCAGAGTGCAATGTTAAGGTTCCGTCCATTGGATCGTAGTTATGGAGTATCCAATAGCTCAGCCGTATTGGGAATTCGGTAATCTGCAGGCTAAGGATACTCCCAAAACCTATATCATTATCTGCAGCTTGTTGTTCAGGGCTAAAATCTTTCATTGCGTCAACCAACTTAGCTAATGATCCCCTATTCTTTACTTCAGGCACATCGTCATAAATTCCTTGGTTTCTATTTTTTGATCGCTGTCTTTGTTTTCCAACCTGTCCAGCCCCCCAGATGATGTAGCAATAACCATACCTAATTTCTACTGGCTTTTCTGTTTTTTACCTATTGTTTTTTTTCAAAAAAATAAATAAGTGCAAGGATGGGTAAACGCATGATCAATGTGCAGTAAGTTGAATGTAGTTTGCACAAGGAAAACAACATAAGTTATGTAACATAAAGATATGGGAGTTTTGAAAGTTAATGTGCGTTAGGATAGTTCTTTATATGCGTGTAAGTATAACTTATTCAGTGAGTCTGAAATTTAATGTGCGTTAGGTGAGTACAGGTTATGCACTATTGTAGTACTTATTGTGCGTTAAGTCGTAAAGTAAATTGAATACAAACATTACTCAAGGTGTGTGTTAAATAAAAACCTAATGTATCAATTTGAAGTTCAATTCATTGAAAAAACATGTTTGTACAATTAGATACTAGTATGCGTCAATGAGTATATATATGTATATATATTGCAACAATTTAGCTCATAGCATGGTTGAAGTAGTATGACGTTGTGTTGGCATATAAACTTTATTTTTTTGTATCATTCTGAGATAAACATGGAAATCACACCGTGCGTGAAATTAATCAGTAAACGATATTATTGGGATGAACATGGGTCGAATTTACCTTGCACAGTAGCTGCTATTTGAGTAGATTTATCAGATTGTGGAGCATTTCCTGGAGACGCCATGCGTGCGATGTTGTTAAAAACAGTTTGGAATGGAGAATGACGGTTGTAATCTGTAAAATTTTTGAAAAACGATATTGGAATCTGAAGAACGAGAAGGTAGGAAGATTTATGTGGAGTACTTGTGGAGTACTAATTCAGTTGTCTTAGAACCGGAGTGCGTGAAATTTGTTTGAAATGATAGAACATTGATATTTTTAAGTTGAATGCGCGAAATAAACTAACACAAAAGCATACCGAAGTATCATTCTAACGGACGCACATCAAAGAGATATGATACGTACACTAAGGATATACGAGACGTATATTAAAGATATACGAGACGCTTATTAAAGATATTCGAGATGCATATTAAAGAGATATGATACGCATATTAAAAGAGTAATGAGAGAAATGATTTATCTCAATTGGTACTCAAACGAACGCACATTAAGATATGAGGTCTCGCACGTTGTTCGTTAGTAACTCGCACGTAATGCTGAATATGAACGCACATTAATTTACTTGATTTTTTTTTCTTTGTTTTTAATAATTATTATTTTCCATGATATTTTTAGTATGCAAATGAACGCACATTAAGATATGCAGTCACGCAAGTTGTAATGTGCGCTAAAATATAACCTAATTTTCTTAACGTATCAAAAGGATTTTTATATAACAAAAATATATTAATGTTTGCTAATTACATAAACTAATACTAAGTGGGCTATTTGCTTTCAAGACCAGCTTTTTTGTTGTTCTCAATGGACAATTGGTTATTTTCAGCATTTAAAATCGCTGCAATGTACTTGATCCTAAGATCATCAAGATCTTTTTTGTTTCCCTTCCTGGTGCCACAGTCCCAATCGTTCGATCCAGTGCCCATGTATGTTTCCATGTGGTGCATTGTAAATACACCACAGTCATCCTTGTTTGTTGAATCTCGACATCTCATCTCCATTCTTTTTATTGGAGCTTTTTAAAGTGTCTCTGAAGAAGTGCGCAGCATCCTACTGTTCAAATATTGCGGAAAATATTGTTGCTGCAATAAAATAGAAAATTATTTTTTTTTAAAAAAAATTATAATAAAATGTTAAAGTTTGTATAATGACTTAAAATGTGTGAGTCAATACTTACCAATGTACGAGGTAGATTGCCATATTTGTCTGTGCTAGTACCACCAACGGAGGAATTGTCAAGTATATCAATCCGCGTATACCCAGGGAATATATCAATGCATATTACATAGATGTGATCAAATTGGATGACTGGAAAAAAGAACTGCAAGTTGGAATTTGTTATAAATGTTTTAGCACAGAGTAACAATATATACAAATCTTATGTAAAGAATTTGGAATATAATGTACCAAACGTCGGGTCAAAGGATTATCATAAGCTTCAAGCTCCCCTTCCACATCCTTTTCGAACTTATAGTAGAACTTATGATAATCTCTTCTTTTGGTGCAGTCACAATACAATTCATCTACAAAATCATGACGTTTAGATATTAACTATACATTTCATTAATAAGTGATGTTATTTTATATATCTTTTTTTTGAAATCAAAGCTTGTGAAACCATATGTTATCGTGTGCATTGCCTAAATGAAAAAGTTCACAATTACAGTTTCAATCCTATATATGCTTCAATATGTTATTAAATGTGCACGAAACTATAACTAGTTCAAAGAATAACTTACCAATGGATTTGTTGTAAAAAAGAATCTCTTAACTGAGTCTTTGGAACTGCAGTTATACTCCAAGTAGTTTATGATCAAACTCCATGTGTCTAACACTGCCGACTCAACATGCTCTTTCTTTAGCAGTGATTTCATATTGATCAAGAATAGGAGTTTTTCACCATTCTCAAACACTTTATCATAGCTACAAATATGCAGATAAAAATATTTAACATAAAGATTAGAAAAAACAAAAAAATAATAAAGTAAAAAATTCAAGATATTAGCAGGATCAATTAGCAAAAAAACAAAATAGGGATCTTAGGTATAACTTACTGAGTCGATTCGTCTGCCTTTTCAATCCAAACTTTAAGTGCTTTCTCAGCAGTAGTGATTGGTGATGAGAGTTGCACCTGTCTTAAAAAGAACGGGGATTTCAACGTTTCTGACCTTTTTCATGTTCTCCGTCCTATCTGCTGATGATCTTCAGCAGGCTCTGATATAGCTTTTCTAGCTTTCTTCGAAGCTGCTGCTTCTGGGACTATGTCTGCTTGATCACCAGGAGGCACTGCATCAAGAGGAAGATGAGCTGCTTGAACACTAGGACATG
The DNA here is from genome assembly GCF_001879475.1 of Ipomoea nil. Lineage (NCBI taxonomy): Eukaryota > Viridiplantae > Streptophyta > Magnoliopsida > Solanales > Convolvulaceae > Ipomoea > Ipomoea nil. Next base: position 804,589 of record NW_017617306.1, read on the forward strand.
GCTTTGGTATGCTTACAAGTTCTGAAAGACATACTGCATGCCCAGCATCCTTCGCATTCGCCCCAGCATCAATAGGTGACACTGGAAGATTTATTTCAATCTCACCTTGCTCTATGTCATATACTGAAATGGCTGGTGTGACTGTTAGGTGCTCTTCATTTGCAGAAGTCATACTTTTCTCAGACTCATCATCAGCATGTGTAACACTGTCTAGCAGTGAAACTTGTTCTGGAAGCTTAGCTTGCTCAACCTCCTTAAGTCTAGTGTTTTCTGCAACGTCTGCACGAGCTTCACTGGCAACAGCCTTAATGTGCTCACTATCAACTTCCTCGGCTCTAGTTTGTTGTGCAACGTTTGCAAGAGCTTCACTGGCAACAGCATTAAACTGCTCGCCCTCAACCTCATCAACTCCAGTTCGTTCTTCAACGCCTGCATTAGATTCTCTGGCAACAGACATAACCTGCTCACTCACAACCTGCTCAACTATAGTTTGTTCTATAACGTGTGCAAGAGCTTCTCTGGCAACAGCATCAACCTGCTCACCCTCTTTTTTAGCACATTCTGGCTGTTGGTCTGAATCCTCATGCTCCTCTTCTGAAACGTCGTCTTGTTGTTGTTCATTAAGGTAGATAGAGGCAACATGTGCAATATCATCCAGAGTATTTGTATGTGGTTGTGTTGGAATGGGGGTTGTTTGAAGGGGGCTAATTCCAGAGTCTGAAGCAGGGATATCACAAGATTCCCTAATATATTTCAGCTTATTCTGTATTGCAAATTCAATTGCAGTACATGTTTCAGGGTCAAATGCACTTCTTTCCTCTTGGGAGAGAGTTGATTCCATCCCTGGAATTGCAGCAGCAAGTGCTTTGTGTGCAAGCAATTTCAGATTCCTGACCCTATCTTTGTTGTGGATGACGGAGGATGATCTGTTATTGTATTGAATAAGATTGTTCACCTCATCACAGAAGTTTTTTAAACTCTGTTCATATGCAGTGCAGTATTCCTGTGTGGGAAATGAACGTTTGTATGATTATTACATGATGTGTATCAATGTTAATTACATCTAACAGACCTTAATGTGCGTCCTGTATTGTGTTAATGTGCTTTCAACAAATATGTATATATCCGTGGTAATTTGCAAAGGGTTATCAACTAGTGTGCGCCACAGTAAATCATAACGTGCGTGATAAAAATACTAAACGTGCATATGATTATAACTTTATATGCATTTAAAAAAAAAAACAAAAAATGAACATACCTCCTCAGCATCAATCGTAACATTCTGTACCTCAAGGAGACTCTGAGCATCAACAGCAGGAATGTGAGAAGCTGGTTGGGTTGGTATATATTCTGGATTGTGTGGCTCGACTCTTCCACGTCCAAAACCACCAGCCTCAGCTTCTGTATTCTGCCGCTTCTTTAGAAGTGGAGTTGTCCACCCTACTAATGCCGGAATAGACCTCTCGACAGGTCGGTCGAAGCGGAGGATCACCCTATCAACATAATGTACCTGAATACAAATGAAAAGATCGTTAAAATGAATATCTGCCACATTTTGCCTTTTTATTTTTTTTTTGCAGAAATTCAATATGCTTCAAAACTTACAAGCATAAACAGCATGCAACAGGGAAAATATCCTTTTTTTTTTTTTTTTTCTGCCAACTGACAGATGCAACACTCAAGGTTTGGAGGGTGAATCTGCACCAATTGAAATGGGGAATTTTGTCTACATTGTCCACAACTTCCAGAATATGTGGCTTAATATACCCATTTTTTGTACTTTCAATGTACATGGAGTTGAATAGAGGAATAAAATGGAATTTGAACCACTTCCCTCCATCAGTGCAGGTAAGCATTGCTGTAACAGTTTCCGAATACATCACGGACGACAGATTTTTTGCCACAATATTATTCTTCCATTCGTTGAACAATGCATTAGTATAGGAGATCCTGTCTCCCTTGTATTTAATCTCAAGGGGTCCCCTAGGGAAGCCTAAAACAGCTTCCATATCATCTTCAGTTAGGTCCATCATCTACTGGAGCTACAACAATCTGCATATTACCTTCCCTCTTGCGTTTGGAACCTATATTTGCAAACAAATACAAACTTTTGTTCTTTTAAACTGGGAAAGAGACTAAATGCAGAATGTGTATGCATTGTTCGAAGGTATGCGAGTTTATAATTTATGTGCGTCAGTCTACAAGTTAGAGTGCGTTAAACATGAAAACAAAATGCGTACAACAATTTCATAATTTTTGGGGCTAATCATAAAACATAGAAATAGAATATGCGTATAAATAGTAAACAATGTGTGGCAAAAAAAGAACCATTAAGATGAATCCACGTGAAGTATACATTCAACGAAATAATATTCCGGAATTTGAATTTATTAGGGATTGTCAACTAAAATCACAATGCGTGAGAAACTGAAATCTTAAAATTATACATACAAGACCTAACGTGCGTGAAATTAATCTGTAAGTTGCGCATGTGATATGAATGTATGAAATTTACCTTTTCTAGAAGGTGGCTGTTGGCTGGATTCGGCCGTGTGGGTTGCATGTTCTTCAGACGCCATATATGCTTTTAGTAACTCTAAGGAGTTGATAATAAAACTGTCCGCGACGCAAGGTGTTGGTAGTTAAGCACTGTCGAAGTACTAAAAGCTTGTAAAGGTTGCTGCCTGAATGTGAAACAAACTGGAAATCGCGGTGTTAAAGGTAAGAAGCTCTGATAATGAGTTTCTAACCGGTCGCGGGGAAGAAGAAAGGTTTGCGTATTTTGTTTCCTTTTTTTTTTTTTTTTTTTCTAAAATTAATACCCGGGGTGGTATTTTAGTTAATTTCTTTTGACATCGCACGAAATTGAATTGACCTGAATTCTAATCGACGGTTTGGATAATTGGACGAATTTAAATGAAAGGAATTCATTTTTTAATGATTTTGTTAAAACGCAATGAATGAATAATCTAACGCACATAAACAATTAAATACAGACATGTTGTTTTCTTTTAGATTTGTGAACAGTTGGCAGGAACATATATTTCGGTATACAAGGAATAAACGGATGAGCCTACTTGTGAAATGGTAGAAGTCTTTGAACACACTGATTTCGCCCAGGATCAAATCCCCTTAAAAAACTTATAATTTTTCTGGCCGTTTGTTCGCACAGCAAGAACAGAATATAAGCATATTAAAGTATTAGTGTGCGCATATTAAAGATTAAATTCACGCACATTTGTAGAAGTAATCGCGCACGTTCAATGGTGTGTGTACTTGCGCATGTAATCCATGTGTACACGCACATTAAGCTATTTGGACACGCGCAGTGTAGCTTTATTAGATAGGCACACACACATAATATATACAATTAAACAAATTATTATATTATTGATTCAAATCAGTATGTCCTCGTTTAATTAACAAATTTCACATTGTAATGATCTTGTTAAAAGTTGTTGATTAGGGAATTTAACGCACATAAAGGCTATACTAAAGGGATATTCTGTTTTTTTTATTATTATTATTAACTTGTTATTAGTTGTTAATCAAGGTTATGTATTTTGGGAAATGAATGAATAATCTAACGCACATAATTAAACAACTAAATACAGGCATATTGTATTCTTTTAGATTTGTGAACAATTGGCAGGCAACATATATTTCGGTATACAAGGAATAAATGGATGAGCGCATTGGTGATATGGTAGAAGTCTTTGAACACATCGATTCTACCTAGGATCAAATCCTCCTAAAAGACATAAAATTTTAAAGATTATTGTGCGCATATTAAAGATTAAATTCACGCACACATGTTAAAGTACTCGCGCACGTTCAATGGTGTGTGTACTTGCGCATGTAATCCATTTGTACATGCACATTAAGCTATTTGGACACGCGAAGTGTTACGCATGGATAATTGGACGAATAAAAATGAAAGTAATCGAATTTTTTAATGATTTTGTTAAATGTCATTGATAGAATAATGTAATGCACATAAACAATTAAATGCAGGCATATAGTTTTGTTTTCAATTTGTCAAAGTATCAAGACGCATATAAAGTTGTATAATGATTGGATAGTGGTTCTGGAAATCATTGTAATTCAATCCATGGTGGAACGACAGTGTGGGACATTCTTCCTCCGGGGACTAAAGGAACAATGTATCCTCATCAACGCGAGGGGTTTGAGTTCTTGTGGAGAAACATTGATGGGGATATTCACATCGAGAATCTGAAAAAGCTGCAGTCTGATTGTGGGAAGGGATGCATAATTTTGCACGCGCTTGGTACTGGGAAAATCCGCCTCACAATAGTGCTTCTCCAGTCGTTTATGAAGCTCTTCCCTGATAGGTATCCTTTAATAATAGCTCCTCTAAGCATGCTTCTTACCTGAGAAGCTGAATTCCGAAAATGGGATGTGGATATTCCCTTCCACAACGTGAACAATCCAGCGTTGTCGGGTAGGGAAAACCGTCACCTGGGCTTCTTTGTCCAGGTCAGTTGTTTTAGGTTTAGAATGTGTTGCTTTAGTAATTAATTATGTTGAAAACAACAAGAGAGGGGAGGGGGGGGGGGGGGGGGGGGAATATGAGCAGGATAAATATTTTGAAGAATAAGAAGGAGATGAAGAAAAGATGAAGGATCCAGCGTGGGTGAGAAAGAGTCACCATACGGCATTGTGTATATCCATGTATTGCAAAGAAACCAACAATTAGACAATATATAGGTAATAAATTTTGATGTTGGATTGTAGCATCTTACCTTCCTTTTATAGGCTCATAATAACATGGTACGGGGTGTGGGTGGGGGACATTTACTTTCATGGTTATAGATCATCATATTTTAATATGCGCTTACTTAGTTGATTATGTGCGTTTCTAAATAATACAACGTGCGTCAACGAATAAAATTGCCATGCATAGGCAAATTAACCACCTCACCCCTATAAATCCTCCCTCACCACACACCCATACGGTGGGGTTGCGTGGTCAGGTAACAAAACTAATCGTTGTCAGCAATTTATCTATTTCCCATAAAGGAAATCTTTTCAAAATTGAATCAAAGAAAATCTTGGTAAATGTAACTTTTTTGATATCATCTCACATTATAAATTATTATCAACACGCACATTGTAGTGTTTATTCGAGCATATTACAGTGGAAATTAAAGCACATTAAAAATTGTTGGACACCGTCACTATTCAATTACCAGTCGTATGGGCAAGGTAGGTGAAAAGACGGGGTTCAGCCTTTTGGAAGAAGGTAGGTGAAAAGACTAATCGTTGTCAATAATTTACCTATTTCCCATAAAGGGAATCTTTCAACATTGAATTGTCATTTATGACTATTAACTATGCATGTGTAGTTGGCGAAACAGACAGTCTTTTGCAGTGGCCATTCAATGCTTTAAAGGACTAAAAAAACGGACATGATTTTTTTCACGCACGCAGTACTAGTATTTGACGCACTTTATAAATCTATCTGGAGCACATTAAATGTGTGGACTCCATTTCATTTCAATGTTTTTGAAATGTCAAAATAAAATGTGTCAAGCCAGGGAATGTGAACAAGTATTTCGCCTATAAAATGGAAGGAACACCCAATGACCGAGTATCAAGGGTTTTCTTTATATTTTTATATGTTGAAATGGCATCAATTGAGTTACTCACTCCATGTCAACAGGAAGCATCATTTCTTCCTCGTCGTGTTCTTCATGTTGTTCATAATATTTACCCTCATGTTCTTCATACTCGCCCCCCTTCTTCTGGTTGTGATTGTAATTAGTTACAAAAACAACACATTCTAAACCTGAGAATAAACATCCCCTTAATGAAATACAACACCACAATAATTCAGCCGCCCCCAGATGCCCCCATCTTTCCCCACTTCCCGTCATCTATACGTGACGGAGTGGTTACTGCTATGCTTCGACATCCTTTGAGTAGAGATCGGCGGTGATAGCCGTGGGGGAGCGCGTGGTTATCAACTAAGACGGCACAGTCTAAACCTGATAAGGTTCTTTTATGGGTCTAAATCATAACAAATCCCGATGTTGTGGCTTACATTCATTGAAGTCAATCTTCTCAGGTTTAGAATGTGCTGTTTTAGCCCAGACGTACGGCAGGATCCTCTACTCCTCGTGGAGATATATCCTTTGGTACCTTAATGCAGGCTTAACCAAAAGAAATATCTCCAAAAGGTGTAGACGGATCCTTTCGTTTGTCTGGGGTTCTTTATCAATTAAATAAGCTATCATCGGGCCTTTGATTTGAATTGTTGTGTTGGTTGGTGTTGATTTAGATCGTTAGGGGGATGTTGTTTATTATTATTTTCATTATTTTAGTGGTAGTAGCAGATCAATGTATAAATTAGTTCAATGTAAATAATAAATCTTTGTTTGGTTGTTATATATTTTTTCTGTTTATTTACTTGATAGTCATTCAATAAACAAACAAAAATCAAACGCGCATTGTTATTGTTATATCATTATTATTATTATTATCCACACAGTAGGAGTAATACCCTTTTTTGAACGTGAGTGGTGCAAAGTCCGTAATATGTGTTGATTTGCGTGTTTTAAATGCATGCAATAAGAATACAATGTTGCATACGTAAATTAGTAAACGTGAAAATATTACTGTTCGCATATTAAGAACTAACTTAACGCATATTCGTTAAAATAAAATATTACAACTATATAATGAAGCATTCACACGCACACGACACACGACACACATGTGGTTGGAGACGCACATTAAGTTAGTCTATAAAACACATTAAGGCCATACTGTGCGTTTCACACACGCTTTTTAATTTGTGATCAGTTGAAAGGTTACATTTGTTTTTGGATACAATAAATAGACGGATGAGCCTAATGGTGAAGTGGTAGAAGTCTTTGTCCTTATTGACTTCGCCTAGGATTGAACCTTCCCCCATCATAAGACATTAATTCTTTTTATTCAAATAAAGAAATTCAGAGTATTACTAATCAATAAGGAAAATTGTCTTTGATCGTTTGATCGCACACTAAGACCTAACCTTACGCATAATAAATTATTTCTGTTCGCATGTTAGAGATGAATATCACGCACGCTTGATAAAGTATTGGCGTAGCGTCAATGGTGTGTGCATTCACGGATGTTAATACATTTGGTCACGCACATTAATTTTTTTCATGCACAGACATTATAATATAGTGTTAAAAATCACTCACGCACATTGAAATATTAACATACGCATTTTAAATAATTTTTTGGTGCACATATTATGATTTTTGAAAGGATAATATTTGATTATATCATTAACTGTATACAACACCAATTATAGGTAAATTAAAGATGGAAAGAATATATTATTTATTTTATGAAACGGGTAACACTATATTTGTCAAATTATTCAATTTAACCTAGTTATTCGCCTATAAAAGGGGAGGAACACTCGTCAAGAAAGCATACGTCGTAATGACATTGTTTGAGTCTTTGACTTCATTACCACAACCACCATCAGTCCTTCATCGTCTTATTATGTACCTTCTTTACAATCTATACCCTCATCATCATATTCGCCCTCCTTCTCCTTTTTGTTGTCGTTGTAATTGATTTCAATAACAACATATTCTAATCCTGAAATCAAACATCACTTAATGCAAACTTCCAACCTGAGATTGATGGAAGTTTGGGATGTTCTCTGCCACCGATTCCAGTCTGAAAGACGTGGTCTACCCGCCCATTCAGAGCAGATCCAAGAAACTTACAAGTTCGGAGAGGACATGAACGTGGTGTTTTTTTTTATTTATGTTTTTTTTTTTGTGTTTTTGTTTAAGAACGGGGAGAATATTGTATCTCTGCAGTTTGCGCATGTTAGATGTTATGTAACGCATGTATTTTCATTGGATAAATTTATTATTAAAGTTTTAATACACAAGCCAACTCGCATATTGTTTATTTGTTACGCATATTAAGCATTAATGTTCCGCCAATTAAATATATACATATATACATATATATATATATATATATATATATATATATATATATATATATATATATATATATATATATATATATATATATATATATATATATATATATATATATATATTTTATATTATTTTTTTATTTTTCGTACGCTCATTATAATATATATATACGCGTGTTATACAATTCAACGCATATAAAGAGTTTAATATAGGCATATTGTCTTCCTTTTTTAACACAGATAAGCTTTAATGTTGCGCAAGTTTAATGGTTTATCAACGCATTTTTTATTTTTATTGGGTCTAAGTCAGTTAGCATACAGTCTAATGCATACTTTGTTTAAAATACACGAATAATAAAGTATAAAAGTGCGCATATTAACGAATAAATTGACAAATATCATTTTAAGATAATCCCAAAGCAAACTGTAATATTAATAGACACATTTTATTTTTTTTTCTCAAAAATATATATTAAGTTATTTTTTTATTTTTTCGTACGCTCATTATATTATATATATACGCGTGTTATACAATTCAACGCATATAAAGAGTTTAATATAGGCATATTGTCTTCCTTTTTTAACACAGATAAGCTTTAATGTTGCGCAAGTTTAATGGTTTATCAACGCATTTTTTATTTTTATTGGGTCTAAGTCAGTTAGCATACAGTCTAATGCATACTTTGTTTGAAATACACGAATAATAAAGTATAAAAGTGCGCATATTAACGAATAAATTGACAAATATCATTTTAAGATAACCCCAAAGCAAACTGTAATATTAATAGACACATTTTAATTTTTTTTTCTCAAAAATATATTTTAGTTATACATAAACTACACGCATGTTAAGTGCATATGTAAGGCATATTAGAGCAATAAGTCCCGTCAGAGGTGTTCCCATAATGGGAATCTTTTAAAGTTGTCTAGTCATTCAATCTATAAAAAAACGTACCCATTGAATTTTTTTTTTTTGTTTTTTTTAATCTTTATTTTTATTTCGTCCAAGTCAACGAGAGTATATAATCTCTCGCACATTAAGTATGACAGACACGCACAATAACGTGTTAACGTGCGCATTTTAAAATATATTGCTGCACATGTTAAGTAATACATGCATACGCCATATAATAATGGAAAGGTATTTAAAAATGGAAGAAAAATATTTCAATATGTGAAAGTATAAATTGAAAATGGAAAAAAATAAAAATTTATTTGAATAATAATACCCTTTATTATAATAGGAAACGGATTCTTCAATGGGTGCGTGTTATTAGGCTTCGGATAAGCAATCCACTTGTTAATAAACGTACGTATTCAAGTTATTCGCCTATAATAGTGGAGTATCTCATCAACATACTGTATATATATTGAAACGTTGTAATTTGAGTTTTACAGACCATTCATAACGATGTTTACATATTCTCATCTTACTCGCCCTCCTTCTATTTGTTTGTCAATGTAGTTGATAACAATAACAACTTATTCTAAACATCCCATTTATCAAATACAAAATACCACAACCCTGGAAGTTTATACGAGGTGGTACAGGAGATATGAGCGTTCTTTGAGTAGAGCACATGTTTTAGTTGTTTTCATCTAAAACAACACATTCTAAGCCTGAGAAGATCTTCTTCTGTGGAGCTAAACGCTAACTGAGTTGGATGTGTTGGATCGGTTAGATTTTAGCTTCACAAATGTCGATCTTTTCAGGTTTAGAATGTGTTGATTTAGCCCAAACATACGGCAGGATCCTCCACTCCTTTTTGGAGATATATCTTTTGGTACCTTAATGCACGCTTAACCAAAAGAAATATCTTCAAAAAGTATAGATGGATCCTGTCGTTTGCCTGGGTTTTTTTTTTCTGTTATTTAAAATAAGCTCTCATGTCTTCTTTATTGTGTTTGTTGGTTGATAATCAGTGGGATGTTTCCTTTATTATTAATGTTGTTGTTGTTGTTGTTATCAATACTATTATATTTGTAGAATTAGCAGTTCAAAGTGTAATTTATTGCAATGTGAATAATAAATCCCTTTGAAATTTATTCATTTTTGGTGAATTGGTTATTTTTCATATTGGGTAAATAAACATGCAAATCCGAGTACAATTAGACAAATTCAATCAACTCACATTAAGACCAAATTCTACGCATATTAATATCTCCGGAAAAAAACACTCAGACTTACGTATTTTATAAAGTTCATTATGTTACTGTATTACACGTGTTAAGCTTTTTTGTATTTGCAACGGACTAAACTTTTAATACATAAACCAACGCACATTATATTGCCGTATTACGCATCCTAAGCGTTCGTATCGCATTTCAAATAAATGTAATCATTTTTTTGTTTTTTTTTTTGTTTTGATTTTCTAGAATTGTTCTTTAATATATTCTATTTTATGTAATTAAACAAATGGATGAGCCTACTGGTGAAATGGTAGAAATCTTTGATTATATCAAATCTGCCTAGGATTGAACCCCCACCTTAAAGACTTTAATTTTTTTCTTTAAACTAACGTTCCCGCACGTAAAGATGCATGGATGAACACGTGAACAAAATTTTATCGCATTTGTTGGTTTAATGCTGCGCAAGTTAAATGTCTTATCAACGCATATGTAAGCATTGTGAAAACTACCAACTTCACCATAATAAACTTGATATTATTAAAACATTATAGAGTGGACACTTATTACATCAAAACGTAATATTAATAACGTGTGTCCATCATAACATGCATAATCAAGCTTAACCTGTCCTTTATTTCTTCACGAAGATTGGCTCCTTCTTTGAGTCGACTTCTTCCTCTTCAGTAGCGTCCTCAGCAGCTAGGTAGGCAAGAGCCTCCGTTTTCCATGTGTTGTAAGACACTTTGTTCCTGTGGAATCATCAGAGGTGTTCTCAGCAGGGAAGTCGTCAATAAATGCCTCGAACCTTTCTTTGAAAGTTGGATCGTTTAGATCCTTTTTCAGTGCAGGTAGATGTTGTTTTGGTATTAGGGAAAGTGGTTTTCGGGGTTTCTTGGACTGGTTGTCTTTCTCAGCATTTTTTATTTTTTCCATCTTTGTTTTGATTGAGATGATAAGGTGTGATGGACTGATGGATGATCCATTCTTTATATAGGTTCTTCAAAGGTCTGATGGAAAATGGAAATGAACGGGTGCATGTTAAATGAAATATGTTAAAATAAGTGACAACTGTATTTCATTGTCAGCAGTTTTTTCATTTCCCATAAAGGAAATCTGTTAAAGTTGAATGGTCATTCAACTTATAAAAAAACGCACCTATTAATGGTAATCTTTCGAAGTTGAATGGTCATTCAATATTTAAAAAGACGCACCCATTTGATTTTTTTTTATTGGGACTAAGTCAGTTAGTAGTCAATGTAATGCATTTTTAGACTGAAATAAACGAATAAATAAAGTATAAATGTGTGCATATTAATAAATAAATTGACTCATATCCTTTTAAGAATATCACAACGCACATTGTAATAGCAATAGACGCATTTTAAATTATATTTGTTCCGTGTTTTTTATGTTGTACATACACGTACACGCATGTTAAGTGTAAATGTAACGCATATTAGAGCAATAAGTTCCGATAGATTTGTACTTGGCACTGGAAATAAGTGAGAAGTCAGTTTCGGTGTCAGCGATTTTTATATTTCCCATAATGGTAATCTTTCGAAGTTGAATGGTCATTCAATATTTTAAAAAGACGCAACCATTGAATTTTTTTTATTGGGTCTAAGTTAGTGAGCGTACAATATCACGCACATTAAGGATGAAAGACACGCATATTAACGTGTTTAGGTGTGCATATGAGTGAATGAAACGACAGATTTTTCTATTTAAACCCACCATTCTGCTATTCTCAAATCTGTCACTTACAAACACATTTTGCATTTGTATTTTCCCTTTTAGGCAAATTTTCAATGGCCGCTGATCTATACTCTGAAATTGTTGGTAACGAACTTCGGATAGCACTTCGGTGGAAGTACATGAAGGTCCGAGTGGTTCGTGTGGTTCGTCTGCCAGAATCAAAAGGTTCTGAAAACATCAAGTCTATAGAGTGTGTGTTGCTTGATTTTGAGGTATTTTTTTTATTTACCGTATTATAAATCTTACAGTAATATTTTATATTTCTAAAATTTACTGTTGATGCATTTTTTTTTTTAATAATTTCATGGAACTGTTGTACAGATGCACATTCCACAAGTGCATGTTCAACAGTGCTTCAACAAATTTTAAGTAAGCAAAGCCTATATGATCAATAGATTTGACGTGGCGTATAACACCTATAAAAACAAAACTTCGCCTCTCAGGTATATGTTGGTGTATTGTGATAGAACTCACGCAGGAGTGCTGAGTTGCCAACATATGTTTATGATGGAGAAGAATACAATTTCGACGAAGAGGTGACCTATTGCATACTTACTTTTTTTTTTATATAATTTTATTGATGTATTTACAGTTTCATAACTTCCACATTTTTATGGATCAACAGGTGCGCGACGCGACAATTGCAAATTTGTCTAATGAGGGTCGAAATAAGGAGGATGCTGCGTAAGGATGAATAACGATGAATGTGTGAACATTTTATGTTTTTCATGTTATTTGTTATTCTGTATTATTGTACTCCAACAATTTTAATTTGAATGATATATTATGTTTATTCTGTTTATTATGGTGATATATTATGTCATTATTGACGCATCTTCTTTTAAGAACACCCCATCGCACATTGTCATATTAATAGATGATGATAGATATGCATAATAAAGTAAGTGAGTGTACAATCTCATGCACATTAAGAATGTTAGATACACACTAATAAAGTGTTAACATGTGCATATTAATGAATAATAAAGTCTTCTAAAGTTGACTGGTCATTCAATACGTAAAAAAAAAAAAAAAAAAAAAAAAAAAAAAAAAAAAACGCACCCATTGATTTTTTTTTAAATTTAATTTTAATTTTTTATCGGGTCTAAGTCAGTGACTTTACAATCTCATGCACATTAAGAATGAAAGATGCGCATAATAACGTGTTGACGTTCGCATATTAGAGAATAAATTGAAGCATATTCTTTTAAGAATGCATTCAAAAAAAAATATTCTTTTAAGAATACCCAAGACTCACGTATTTTCTAATGCACATTATGTTACTGTATTGCGCATGTTAAGCTTTTTTTTTTTATTTGCCACGGACTATAGTTTAAATAGATAACGAAACGCAAATTTTGTTGCATTATTACGCATATTGAGCGTACGTATTGCGCATGTCAAGCTTTTTGCTTGTTTTTAATTTTCAGGAATTGCTCTTTAACAGTTTTTTAATATAATTAATATAACGGATGAGCCCATTGGTGAAATGGTAGAAGTCTTTGATCAAATTTATTCCGCCTAGGATCGAACCCCTAAAAAGGCTTGATTTTTTTATTATATTTTATTTGTTTTCCGTTTGATAAAATATAATAAACGCATGTTAAGGTGATATCTCGCATTCTTTAATTGGTTTCCCGACGCACTTTAAACTTTTGGCTCTAAGTCAGTGAGTGTACAATCTCATGCACACTAAGAATGATAGATACGCATAATGAAGTGTTAACATGCGCAGGTTAATGAATAAATTGAAGCACTTTCGTTTAAAAATCCTCCCACGCACATTCAAATATTGATATACACATTTGAATTATATTTGATGCACATGTTAAGTTTGGATTAGATTGAAGAGCGAGCTAGATGTGGACCCTAGATAGTGTAGCTCTTCCCGCTTTCCTTTGCTTAGACTTATTCTGTTTTGTTGGCCTGTGAGCCTTAGATTGTTGAACATGACTTTAGTTGTAGCCTGTGCACCTATCTTTTGATATATGTGTGGCATAGCACTACCCGAATTATGTTTAGCTTCCGCTTTATGTTATGCTTAATGATAGACTGTTTCCTTTGTATTAAGTTTTAAAATGTTGGTAAATTCGGGGGTTTTACAGGAAGTCTATAAAGACCCCCATTGTGACACCCCGTAAATCCAAATTTTATTTAAGGATTGATTAAGTAATTAATCCTAGCTTAATTGATAGTTTATTCCTAAAATCCTGAAAATTTAATAGTCGGAGGACTAGCAATTGAATAGTCAATCCAAGTCCATGGGTTGTACTCTAAGCTTTGTGAATTGTTCCCTTGTCTCCTTACACTTTTCCACTTTAGTAAGGGTAAAGAAGACTTTTCACCTTATGTTTGTATCTCAAGCTAAGCTAGAGTCATCTTTCATTCTTTTTCCTAACATCCTAAAAAGAAAAGCTCCTCCTTCTCTCTAGAAATTAGCTAGCTTCTTCTTCAAACCAAGTTTGGACATTCCAAGATTCTTCAAGTTGGTCTCCAAGATTCAACCTTTCTTAATCTTGATCATATAGGAGGGTAAGATCTTTGGTCCTTTAGTGTTTTTAGTACCTTTTAAGGTGTCTTTTCTAAAGATAGAATCTTTGTTGTCTTTTGGTGTGTTTGTGAAGTTGAAGTTGAGGGAGATCCTTGTTAGAATCTTGTAAAGGTGTGATAAGTGAAGATTTAGGCTACAAGAGGTAACCCATGCTTTACAAAATCTATTTTGTTACCTATATGATGATTTCTTGCCTTCTACATGTGATTTTTGTTATGAAATGTGATATTTGATGCATTGTCTTGTGAGGATGCATATCTAGAGCTTGTTATTAGGATTCTTGTATGCCATTGCTTGGCTATTCCTTTGATTCAAGTCATATTGTTGTATGTTGTGAGATTTTGAGTGTTTTGGACTTAAATTTGGACTTGGTGTTGAAAATCCCCGAAGGGATTAATTTTAGTACAGTAGTGTACCTGCGGACGGAATGGCGGGTAGTGCACCACCCACCGCCCCACCGCGGGGTACGTGGCTTGGGAGGATGGGTTCCCGCGGGCGGAACCACGGGTGGGGCTCCACCCGTGGCCCCACCCGCGGGGTACTCCTTTGGTGTTGTTTGGGGATTGGTTCCCTGTGATTTTTTTTGACTCGGTAATTGATGTTTTGACTTCCCGATGTTCTTTTGTTGGGCTATTTGAGTGTCTTGAATCATGCTAAGTGTTCAACTTTGTGATTCGTTGAACCATGATGAGTCTTGTACGTTCTTCGAAACTATGTTTGGTTTACCCGTTCGATAAGCATGCTAGTTTGATGTTGAAATGCTAGCTTGTGTGGTTTGTTCTTTCCTATTGTGGATGATAACTTGTGTTGATCATCGTTTGGAGTCGGATTGTAATCCTTCCTTGATTGAGTATGGTTTCATTTCTTTGTTGTGATCCATTGATTGATTCCTAAGATGATGTGTGTGTTTGCTGTACCTGGATTGCACGATTAATGGTATGGGACATTAATCACCAAGGTACAGATGTGGTCCTCGTGGTGGCCATGAAATGATATTATGGAGTTGTTTTATGGGCTTCAAGCTCATGGGCTTCAGGCTCACTTGTTGGTGGTTGTGTGATTGAAATGAACGGTACCCTCGTGTACTATGTGTTGGTAGAAAATGTTGGTGGTTGTTGGTGGGGGAACGACGGTTCCAGGAGGTATAAGGTTGGACTCAGAAGTACAGGGGTCCTAGAGGTAAAGGTTGGAACTAGTTATAAGGTCGGGGGTAGCCATAAGGTTGGAACCAGGCATAAGGATGGAACATGGAAACTGAATTGTGTGACATGTAGTGTCACGGTGACATGTGTTGCCAATGTGTGATTGTATATCCTTTTTTGTTGAGCATGTCGAGTGGTTTTCTACTTTGTGATCAGTAGAATATACCTCGAGTTGAACTTATTTGTTGTTGTTGTCTTGCCGTAATGCTTTCTGCTTTGTGATCAGTAAATTGCATCTTGAGCGGTGTTAGTTGTTCTGTTGTGGTTCTTGTCTTGATGTTGACTTGGGATGTGATTCCATGTTCTTTTGAGAGTGAAATAGAGTCTTTACAGTTGACTTCCCTCTTTATGGTTTTGAACTGATATATACTTTATTCCGTTTCGAAAATGATTTTGGTATTAAACTATCTATATATATGCTATTGAACGCGTATTGATGGGTTACCAGCAATATTCGCTGACTGGGCGTCGTCCCATTTCTTTATGTGCTTTACAGGTCCTGAGTAGATGGCGAGAGCGTTAGACGTGGATAGTTTAGATCCCCTGAACAGTTTAGTTTGTGTTTTGGCCTATGTGCCACCGAAGTTGAACATATTAGATTGATGATTTTAGTTTTTGCCTGTGCATTCATGTTGGGTGTGAATGTGGCATAACACTCCTTGGTTTTCTGGGTTTTGATATTAGACTTCCGCTGTGATTATGTTTTATGTTATATTGGTTAGTTTGCCTTGCATATTTAAGCTTTAAATTGGCATGAAAATCGGGGGTGTTACACCCATGACTGTTGCCTTTAAGTAGAATTTCCTTGGTGTTGATATCCTTCACAACAAAAAAAAAAGGGTGAAACTCAAAAAACACTTTATTATCTATTGCAAATTTTTGAACAGATAATAAAGATGTAGACAGACTGAGAACATGAAGGATATTAGACAATTGAAAGGAACGAGATAGGGTATTAAAAGAAGCATGTCCTACACGACTAATAGGAAGTGTCTTATCATCACCCACGCGCAATGTGTCATTACCCGTGTACTCTTCTAATGTTGATAGGGCCGCAATATCTGGAGTCACATGGTTGGTTGCTCTGGTATCCGGAATCCAAGCCTGAGAGCCATCTGAGTGGTCATTCTGATATGTTAAATTTTCTTGTGGAGGAGGATCATAACGATTGTAACAAGCCAACGCTTAGTGTCCCGTACGACCACAGATCTAATAGACCAGCGGTCCGCCATTACCGTCGTTACCGCCACGTCCATGCTGACCTCCACGGCCAGTTTGCGACCTGCCGCCGCCACCTCCACGCTGGCCACCGCGGCTGTTGTTCTGTCCGTCGCGGTTATTGTCGTGGCCTCCATGGCAGGTCTGCCCGCCTCACTGAACGGTGAAAGCCGCCGGTGGGGCTTCAGGAACCGTACCACGGATGAACTCCTAAGCGCCAAGAATGTCGGCTAGCTCACCTAGGTTTATGATACCGTGGACGGAGAGAGATGCAGTTAGGTTTTAAAGCTCTGTCCATAAACCCCTAAACACACAAAGATTCATCTCGTCTAACCCGACCGGCCTACCGGCCAAAGCAAAATCCTCGAAAATCACATGGGCATGACCAATATTATTAGCAATCGTGGAATCTCCTTGGCTTAGAGACTGGAGTTGGCTAAGGAGATTTACCGAGTGGGCACGAGATGCGAAAGCCAAAGACTGTTCAATTAACTCACAAACCTCCCGTGACGTACGGCGTCCAACGGTGAGGTGCAAAACTTCTTCACTAAGAGAAGAGATCAACATAGACATAAGAGCCCGATCATGCCGAAACCACGTGGCATGCTCGGGATTTGGCACCAGCGAGGCACCGTCGACATGAGGCCATGTCCGTCAAGAAACGGAACGACTTGAGTCCTCTAAAACATACAATTTTTATGGGTAAGCTTAATACTGATAAAGTGATGAGCAGTAGAAAGTGAAGTAACAACAGAGCTAGCGGATGACGTGATGGCTGAATTGGAAACGGTCCGTTCGGAAGAGTTTGCAGACTTGTCAGCCATTGGGATAGAGGAAAAAACCATAGCTTAACTGATACCAGATGAGAACTGTAGGAAACTGTATATTATGAATTGTAGTTACAATGTACATGTAAGGGGCCGGGAATATATATATATACAAGAGGAATTACAGGGAGACTAGTATAGGGAGTCATACTATGACTCAAATACAAGAATCCTAATACTAGTTCTAATACATCAACAAATTTTTTAAATAATTCAATAAAATTTGTAATTATTTATGTTGGGATATTTAATCGGTTGATAAATTGTAAATATTTCAGTACTTTTTTTGTAGTGGTTTTTTTTTTTTTTTCAACAATTGTAGTGTATATTATATGTGAAACAAATAACCAGCATGGCTGCATATATAAAGTAACCTCATTTTACTTCAAAACTGGCATATTGTACTGTACTGTAATCATGGACGGAGCCAAAGGGGGCTGGGGGTCAGCTGCCCCCTCACTCCACTCCCACCTCATATATAATTTGTGTATGTATATATGTGGTAGGGAATATCCCGACCAACATAATTTTACCCCGGTTGGTGTGCCTTTGTTTTTGTCTTCTTGTCTTTGCAGGTAACAGGTTGGGCTTCCTGTGAAGAACCCGGTCGGGGTCCGACCAGGAGTTGCCCGAGCGGGAGTGTCGACCACCGAGTGGTAGCCCTTTGGCGAGAGAGCTGATAAGAGACACGTGGCGGCTCCACGCATTGACAGGCAGGGCACCCGGGACGGCGACACGTGGTGGCTACGTGGGAAGCATGTCGAACGGCCGGATTTGTGTGTCCGGCGCCGCGGCTATAAATACCCGCGATAGCTACAGTGTGGGGGACTTTTGGATGATCGATAGGTTGTTGTTAGAGAATCCCGACCGCAGTTAGTCGGTACTCAGAGCAACCAAGTAGATTGTACTTAGGGCCTTTTCCGTGATCAATAAAAGACATTTATTTGCTTTAATTGGTCTCATATCTACTTAATTACTGTTTACGTAGCAATTAACAGTATCATTTTGGCGCCGTCTGTGGGGAAACGTACAAGAAAACTATTGTCTTGACGAGCACCCGATCACTCATTCACCATGTATCCGTGGGCACAAAACCCCTTTGCCGACGACCAGGCGGATGCAGCCAGCTCATCCGACCACCAGGCAACACAACAACAAGGTCAGACGATGGACCTCAACCTCAATCTCTCAACCCCACATCCATCCAACACATACCCGGCCGCCCAACAGCCGGTGAACTACATTCAACCGGGGTACCCAACACCCGGTCAGCAATATCCACAACAGCCGATGATGTATCCCGGCTAGTATCCATACCCGGTCCCACCTCAACCGTACGGGTATTGGCCAGGTCAACCGATGTATTACACGCCTCCGGTTGGCTATCCACCTTACACGCCTGCGTACACGGCTCCAGCCGCTGCCCCTCCAGTTTACCCGACCGCACAGGCAGAGCCGCAGCATCAGCCCGCTTCCCGGGCTCGACGCTCGGCTCGTTCGCGGTTGGGGTTGGGGGGTGCAGATGCGATGGAGGCACCACGGCAGGCCCAGCAAGCAGCCGAGGTCCCTGCTCAAGCGGAGGACCCCGAAGAAGTTGCCCGAGCGGTAGCTTTCGATCGTCTTCGACCGGCGATGCGACAACGTTTGGGGCCCCAAGACCCGAACCGGCTGCCGGAAGACGTACAGATGCAAGAAGCCAGCCGGGAGGCTTCATCCGGGCAGAGCGGGTCGAGATCTCATCGACGACGACGCGCTCGGGACACAGCCCAAGCTGCCCAAGCTGCTGAGCTCAACGAGACCCGAGGATTGCTCTATGATCTCCAGGCGGAGTTTGCACAATTCAGAAACGCGCACCCTGCAACACCCCCGGTCGACCAATCGACCTTACTCCGGACGCCTTTCACGGCCGAGGTAATGGCGCAGCCCTACCCGCTCGATTTGAAGGTCTCCGGAGAGAAAAGTTACGATGGCCGTACGGACCCTGAGGTCCATGTTAATGATTTCTACGGCAACATGATGCTGAAGGGCGTATCAGACGATGTGATGTGTAGGGCTTTTTATTCCACGCTCACCGGTCGAGCGGCGGAATGGTTCCGAACTTTGCAGCCGGGCTCGATTGCGAATTTTGACGCCTTGGCGATCAAGTTCGTGAGGAAATTCATCACCTCCAAGGTGGTGAGAAAGTCCTATATGTACTTGGAGAAGGCCAAGCAGCTTGAAGGGGAGAGCTTGACCGATTTCCTCGTCAAGTGGAAGGCGGCGGTCGGGGAAGTCGAGCCCATGGATGATGCGACCGCCACCCACATGCTTCATATCTCTCTCCTGGCGGGTTATCTGTACCAGGATTTTATTCTACACCCCCCGGCCACTTATGAGGAGGCCCTTCGAAGGGTCAAAGACTATGCCAACGCCGGCAAGGCGAATGCCGTAAAGCGCTCGCAGGAGGTCGGGTCTTCGTCCCGTAAACCGGCCGGCCGGGCGGAACACCGATCGGGTGACGACCATCCCCGATCCCGCACCAGGCCTGGTGAGTTTACGGCCCTGAACGGATCCGCAGCGGAGGCCATGCAATACGCTCAGTCCTGCAATCTCATCAAACTCCCCCATCCCGATCGAGACTGCCCCGACAAGAGTAAGCATTGCGCTTACCACCGACGTGCCGGGCATGACACTGAGGAGTGTACTCACTTGCGTCAACTGTTGGAGGATTTGCTCAACCTTGGGAAGTTGGACAAGTGTGTGGGGAAGAGAGAAGACACCAAGAGGAATACCGATCGGAGAGATCACCGGCGTTCCCATCACCGCTCCGATCGTTCCGATCGTGATGGACGCTCCAATCGGTCAGGTCAGGACCGAAGAGACGATCGTAGAGATGATCGTCGTGATGACCGACGGGACCCTGACCCTCCATCTAGCAGCCGACCAGCAGGAAAGCCGACCATCCACGTCATTTTTGGTGGATTGGACATGCCCGGGATCGATCGATCGGTAATTTTTCACAAGCTAGCCGTCGATCCCGCAGCAAAGCCGGTCGTGCAGAAGACCCGGCACCTTTCTTCCGATCGCCGCGAGTTTGTCAGGGAAGAAGTCAAGAAGATGGGGGAGATCGAGCACATCCGACCGATGATCTATCCCGTGTGGGTGGCCAATATTGTCCTTGTTCCGAAGCCCCCAGCTTGGAGGATGTGCATTGACTTCACCGACCTTAACAAGGCCTGTCCGCTCCACCCGTATCCCCTACCGAGTATCCATCAGATGGTCGATGAGACGGCCGGGGCCGAGTTGATGAGCTTCATGGATGCATTCAAAGGATATCATCAAATAATGATGCACCATGAAGATGAGAGCAAGACAGCCTTCGTAACCCCAGACGGGCTGTATTGCTACCGAGTGATGCCGTTCGGCCTTCGCAACGCGGGAGCGACCTATCAGAGGATGGTCAATATGCTCTTCGCCAATCTGCTAGGTCGAACGATGGAAGCTTACATTGATGACATGCTGGTCAAGAGTCGGGACCGATCCGACCACACTCGGGACCTCAGGGAGTGCTTCCAGATCATGAGGAAGTACCAGTTGCGGCTGAACCCGACCAAGTGCACATTTGCGGTTCAGACCGGGAAGTTCCTCGGCTACATGATGACCAAGAGGGGAATCGAGCCCAACCCGGCCAAAGTGAAAGTGATTCTGGACATGCAACCACCTTCAACCGTTCGGGAGGTCCAGCAATTGACCGGTCGGTTGGCAGCTCTCAGCCGGTTCCTCTCTAAGTTAGCTGAGCGCGCTTTACCTTTTTTCAAGGTATTGCGTAAAGTGAATGGATTCTTCTGGGACGAAGAATGCCGAGCAGCTTTTGATGAGCTAAAGGAGTATCTCATGTCACCAATCGTGCTCTCAAAGCCCGAGCTCGGAGAAGTGCTAGACGTGTACCTGTCTCCGATCGTGCAGTAAGCGCAGTATTGTGCCGAACCGATCCGGAAGGGGTCCAGCGACCGGTGTACTATGTAAGCCACGCGCTACATGGTCCCGAGCTCCGGTATTCCCGGTTAGAGAAGGTTGTCTATGCCTTGTACATTGCCGCGAAGAAGTTGGCACCCTACTTCCAGGGTCGAGCAATTCGCGTTTTGACCAATCAGCCGATCGGGCCAGTCCTCCGAACTGCTTCATCATCCGGTCGCCTGGTCAAGTGGGCGTTAATGCTGACCCAGTACGTGATCGAATACCGACCGAGACCAGCCATCAAAGGTCAAGCCCTTGCTGATTTCTTGGTCGAGTGCACCGCCCGGGATACCCGACCTCCTGAGGTAGCGGATCCCGAGGCTGAGTGGTGGTCGCTGGCTACTGACGGGTCGAGTAGCAAGAAAGGAGCAGGAGGAGGAGTGGTAGTCACGAGCCCGGAGGGATTTAAAGTCTACTTCGCTCTCATGTATCAGTTCCACCCGACCAACAACGAAGCTGAATACGAAGCCTTCATCAATGGCTTGCAGTGCGCTTGGGACTTGGGGGCTGAATACATTCGATCTCAAACAGACTCTGCGCTCATGGTCGGGCAGGTTCTCGGAGACTATGAAGTCAATGGAGAACGTCTACAATTATACCGAGACCTAGCCATGGAGAAGCTCACTCAGTTCCGGGGGTATACCGTCCGGCACATACCCCGATTCGATAATGCCGATGCGGACATCTTGTCCAAATTGGCTCAAGATGCCCCGGAACACATGTCAAAGATCGCCCGGATTCTGGTGATCCCGAGACACAGCATCCATCGCTTGCCGGTCAATCCAATCCAACCGGTAGAAGACAATTGGTTCACCGATCTAAAGGAATTCCTTGAGCACGGTCGGCTCCCAGACGACCCCCAGCGTGCTCGGAAGGCCAAGCTTAGAGCCCCGAGGTTCCAAGTCTTGGACGGTCGTCTTTATAGGCGATCGTACGGAGGCCCTCTTATGCGTTGCTTGACCGCATTTGAGGCCGATTTGGTTATGAAGGAATTGCATTCGGGTATATGTTCTTCACATCAAGGAGGCCAATCGCTAGCCCGTCGTATCATGATGATCGGGTATTATTGGCCGTCCCTCCAGCTAGACTGTGAAAAGTTAGCTCGGGAATGTGAGACGTGCCAATTGTTTGCCCGGATGCCTGGATGACCGGCAACATTCTATCAACCGGTCACGACTGCAATTCCCTTCGCTAGGTGGGGGGAAGACATTTTGGGTCCCTTCCCTCAACTCTCCAGTCGGAGAAAGTTCGTGATTGTCGCCATTGACTATTTTTCCAAGTGGATTGAAGCCGAGCCGTTAGCCACGATCACCTCTCAGCAATGTGCTCGTTTCCTTTGGCACAATGTGATTTCCCGCTTTGGCGTGCCTGTGCATCTCATAAGCGACAACGGCCGCCAATTCGTAAGCCAGTATTTCCAAAACTTCTTGGCCACGATCGGGACGACCCACGTCCGGTCGTCGGTGGCTTACCCGCAGGGAAATTGACAAGTAGAGAATGCCAACCGGACGATTTTGGAAGGTCTAAAAAAGAAGCTGCACTCGGCTGGTCGTAGTTGGGCCAATGAGTTACCATATGTACTGTGGACTTATCGGACGACCCCGAGGGAGGCTACTTTGGAGACCCCTTTCGCCCTGGTTTACGGAGCAGAAGCCCGACTCCCGATTGAGGACTGGATCCCGACCGATCGAGAAAGAACTTACAATGCGGAGGAGAACGAACACGCGATGGTCGTGGACCTCGATGGGGTCGAGGAGAAGAGAGAGCTAGCCGCTCGGCGTATGGCGGAGTATCAGAAGCGAGTCAAGAGTTCAAAGGATGTCTGGGTCAACCCTCGTTATTTTCAGGTGGGAGATTACGTCTTACGACAAAGTGAGGCCAGTCAACCTTTGGAAGGCGGGAAGCTAGCTCAAAACTGGGAAGGGCCGTACGTCATCAGCGCGGTCGTACGACCGGGGACATACCGACTGGAGACGACAACCGGTCGGGTAATCGAGGGGACTTGGAATTCCGAGCACCTCGTCATGTTTAGGCATTAGCCTATTTTTTGTAATTTTTGGACGAAGTGGGGGCTCGACCTGCGAGTTAGTCCCGGTCGTCATGTATATTTCCATTTATTATTGTAAATATTTATTCAACCGCCTGCGAGCGGGAAGGTTCAATGTATATACGATCGGTAATTGCTCGATCGTTTGCACACGGCGGCCCGGTCGGTTATTTTCTTTACCTTCATTGCACGCAGATCATATCATTATTAAGTCACATCGACCGGGCGAGTCAGTCGAACGGTCAAACGCGCTCCTCTTCGGCAGACAATTGGGTCACGCCACCGATCGGGAAAGCCAGAGCTCCCAGCATAATTCCCCGATCCGTCCAACTTCTTTCCACTATCGCACCCACTCGTGCCTCGGGGGCACAATAGTGTGGGGGCTGGGATGAAGTATTATAGGCCCGTCGCTCGGGAAAACCCCGACCGTGGAGGCTTACCCATTTTTTAAATTTTGACAAGGCCAGGAGATCGGGTAAACCCGATCGGGTAGGCCAGCTAGTCGTCGAAATTTCAGATGCATGACCGGGCCTTAAGGCCACAAGGTCGGGTGTCGAACAAGTCGACTGGTGCATGACCGGGCCAATAGGCCATGAGGTCGAGCATTAAGGATTCGGCGCATGTACGATTAAAAATAAAAATAAAAGTGCGAATAAGGAAAACGAGCGGCGTGAGTTGGACCAAAAATTGATTTCATTAAGTCAAAAAAGTGCCCGGTACAAACTCGGGACCGGGCTCCCGATCAGCATCACTTTACAAAAAAAGAAGTAGAACCTATTTCTACTTCTTCGCTCCCGTGGCCTCCCCTTTCTTGGAAGCTTCCGCCTCGCTCGGAACAGCCGCTGTAGGCCCGCTCGGGTTGGCCGCTTTGTCTTTCGGGGCGAACGGAGAGGGACCGGGGTCAGCAAGGTCCGGAGGGAGTGCAGACAGAACAAGCTGGAGGTCGTCTCATTCGAGAGCTTGCCCCAGTCGTTTATGGGCCCGCTCGAGCATTTTCCTTTGCCCGGCTTTGAAGGCCCATCGACCGAACGATAGGATCAGGTCTTCCCCAATCTTCGTTCCTCGGGCCGCCGTGAGGAACGCCGAGCCCGTCTCGTTGTCCTTAAAGACGAACTGGACCAGCTCGTTCGGGTTCTCCAACCGATCGGGAAAGCCAGGACCCGATCCTCTTCGCTCTTCTTGAGGTCCTTATGGACCTTCTCCAGCTCGGCCTGGATGTCTTTGACCTCTTGAAGGCGTCGGGCAGCAGCCTTCTTGTGCCGATCGGCCTCGTCGGCCAGTACGGCTCGACCTTGCAGGAGCTGAGCCGCCCGGGAGATCTGTAACAATCAAATATGGTCAAAGTTAGCCCGATCAGGGACACTTGTATGAAAAATCAAGCAGAGAAAATGCTTACCTCGGCCAAGTCGAGGCCGATCTTCTCGGCCACCTGAGTCGGGGTCATCTTGCTCAGATCCTCCCGAGCCGGCCCGGCATTGCTGATCCGGGCGAGGACGGACGAACCATCCTTGTTTCCCCCGACCGAAGGGCTCGGGCTGCGCTGTTCCCGTCGACGCTTCAAAGCGCCGACCTCGGTTGTGCCCTTCTCGGGCACCTTCTCCTTTCCCCGGGCGACTTCTACCCCGGTGATGAGGACATCGGACGGCTCTACGACAAAGCCCTCGGCTGTCGTGATGGTCGAGGTCCTGATGGGTTGGGCCATCGGGACTTCCTTCTGCCCAGTGGGTTTAACCTTCGGCTTCTTTTTGCCGAGCGAGATCTTGGCGGGCGGGGGAAGAGGGGCATCGTCATCTCCGAACTCCGCCATTTCTGCAAAGTAAAAGAAATAAAGGCAGTTAGGTCGGGAAAGTAATGAACAATCTGGATGTTAAGGGTCAGGGAAAATGGTTAGCCTTAAACCTTTACCCTTCCTTTTGCCCCAAGCGGGCATCCTTGCAATTGTTACGCCCCGAGGCTCGGGCTTATACTTCTCGGGCACGTCATACACGGGCTCGGGCAGGTCGGCCGCTTCTAAGGACTCGGGCGTCCTGAAGATCCGGTACTCGTAGATTTCCCCGGATATCTTGGTGGCCGCATCCTTGAGGGCCTGAGTCTCGGCTGGTACAACTTGCTTCCTGAAGCGTTGACTCCAGACCCTCTCAACCGGGAGGATCCACGGTTCGTATTTCACGGAGAACAACCGGTTTTTCCATCCCCGGTTTTTTCCTGGGCAGACCTTCGATCGAGCACATGTATGCCCGGGACTGGGTCATCAGATACCCACCCCTGTATGAGGCCGCTAGCACCTTCACTTGGTAGATGAAGTTGAAGAGCTCCATCGTGCAGGCCAGCTGGTGTCGACCGCAGATCTGCGGGAAGCACGCGATCATTCGGTGTGCGTTCGGGCAAATTTGTCCGGGCATGACCTGATAATAGCCCAAGAACGCGGTGAGGAGGCTTGAAAAGGGGAAAGTGATTGGGGACATTAGGGAGTCATAATGCATCCCGAGCCACTTCCCCCGGTGCCGCTCGATGATGTTTCCGAGCTGCCTGCTGGTGTCGAACTCGACCCGACCGGCTAGTGTTGCGGCGATTCTGCTCGCTTCTCCTTTTGTCAGCAAGCTCATCTGGGACTCGACGGACTCGCTGTTGAGGAATTCGAAGCCGTCCCCGCCTGGCGCTGCCGGCCCGGCCGGGTCTTCCTCAACCGCCTCCGCGTCCTCTGCCCGGTTGTCCTCTTGGGGCTCGGCTTGAGGGTAGTCCCCAATCACCCTCGTAGGCGTTCCCCTAAACCCTTCAGCCGGGGAATTCCGTCCGCTCGTGGACGTTTCCCCGCCTCTTTCGCTCGAGCTCCCCGATCTGCTAGAGCTCGACCCCGACGTCCCCGACGAGCTTGATGACCTTTCTAGCTCGGGGGCTCGATCGGGGATTTGCTGTGGTCGTTGCTCGACCTCTGGAGAGTAGGACATAATGTCCACCTCCTCGCTGATTTGCTCGACCGTGTCGTCGTAATCCGCAACCGAAACGTTCTGGCTATCCGACTCTGACATCTTTTCTACCTAAAGGTCGGTCGTGGTTAGTACAGGACTCGGGATGTTAGGTCGGGGTTAGTCCTATCCTACGCCTATGCAAAACTAAAAATAAAAAACAAAGCAGGGAAGTAGGAAGCTTACCGATCATGAAGACTTAGATGGAGCTTAAGGATGTTTTGCTCGATTGATCTGCTGATGATTCACTCGGGACTCTCTGAGGGTACCGGTTGATGCAGAAGATTGAGGAAAGTTCAAATGAGGGCCTCCAGGGCCTATTTATAGGAGAGCATTTGGGCGGGAAACCAATCCACTTGCGCGATGTGACCCACACTGATTCCAAGGCGACTGTTGCAATCGCCGAGGCCGGCAGTCGCCGACACGTGGCAAGAGAAGGAATGACAACTGGCCGGTCGGTTTGGTAGCCGACGGTTGGGCTTCTTCATCCCGTCTCGTTTTTTCCCGGACGGTCAAAAAGGCTCGGGCTGGGGGGCTCTTGGTAGGGAATATCCCGACCGACATAATTTTACCCCGGTTGGTGTGCCTTTGTTTTTGTCTTCTTGTCTTTGCAGGTAATAGGTTGGGCTTCTTGTGAAGAACCCGGTCGGACTCCGACCGGGAGTTGCCCGAGCGGGAGTGTCGACCACCGAGTGGTAGCCCTTTGGCGAGAGAGCTGACAAGAGACACGTGGCGGCTCCACCCGTTGACAGGCAGGGCACTCGGGATGGCGACACGTGGTGGCTACGTGGGAAGCATGCCGAACGGCCGGATTTGTGTCTCCGGCGCCGCGGCTATAAATACCCGCAATAGCTATAGTGTGGGGGACTTTTGGACGATCGATAGGTTGTTGTTAGAGAATCCCGACTGCAGTCAGTCGGTACTCAGAGCAACCAAGTAGATTGTACTTAGGGTCTTCCCCGTGATCAATAAAAGACATTTATTTACTTTAATTGGTCTCGTATCTACTTAATTACTGTTTACGTAGCAATTAACAGTATCAATATGTATATATAGTCTATTTTTGAGTATTAGTATATAAAAAACTGTTAATTGTTAATAAAAAATGAGTTAGATTAGTTGGTAAAGAATGTGCTTAGTTATATTAAAGGTTAGGGGTTTGGTTCTTTTTGTTGTCGATATAATTTTACAATTTTTTTTTGACTCCTTCTCTATTGTTTTAACACAGTCACGTTTTAATAGCTTTTTAAATATTTAATACACACAGATACATATATATTCAAATTATTTTATCAAATTAATTATATTTCATATTTTATTATGAATATTTTTATAAAGTTTTGGTATGTTTTATTTTTCGCTCATATCCAATAAT
This sequence comes from Ipomoea nil, assembly GCF_001879475.1. NCBI lineage: Eukaryota > Viridiplantae > Streptophyta > Magnoliopsida > Solanales > Convolvulaceae > Ipomoea > Ipomoea nil. Next base: position 832,634 of record NW_017617306.1, read on the forward strand.
ATTTACACATATATTTCTTAGGTAATTTATTTATTTATTTTTTAAATATCTCTTTTATTTTAATGTTTTGCCTTTACTGGAAAAAATTTCTGAATTCGTTCCTATTTCGCTCCCTCTCAACAAAATTCCTGGCTACGTCCCTGACTGTCACTACTGGAAATTATGGAATTTTCGACCACCTGAAAGTGATCTTAAATCATGTCAAAAGTTTTATTCCGATAACTTTTTGGTATCAATTTGATTCAAGATCACTTTTAGGTGATCGGAAATTCCATAATCTCCAATAGTGTGTAATCAATGAACGAAACACAAAAGGACCTAATCAACTATCGGGAGAGTCAACTATTTAAAATGTCGTTACACCTAATAAATAAATAAAATAAAAAAGACAAGACAAGAAAGGTCCGGAAGACAAAGGCACATGTTACCCTTGAATATAGGGCTCGTAACTATACATAAGACGTACAAGTAATTGAACAACACTAAAAATATAATATTATAATTTAGACTCATTCCTATTTCAATATTTTAATACTAACGTTAAAGTATTGAACATACAATTAACATGCAAGAGATGAGTCTTAACGTAAAACTTTTATAATCTCGAAATTTAATACATTATATTAACCCGCAATCTATGGTAGGTAATATACCCCAGTCTACTACGATCTTGCTTGTGCCTAGGACCTGATCGGGTACGAACTGCACTGGGATTCAGACCATTTCCCGACCTGAATTGACCGCAATGCGGCGCTTGACCAACCCGACATGATTGTTAATTGCCTTGTTGGCTTGCTGAGCCGTTGGCCTAGCCTTCTTGTGCTCAGTTCCGACCAGATTGCTCGTCTGAAGACGCCGAGCACAAGTACATGGTGCCTGATCTAATTCCAATAAGTAAATAGCTAGTCAGACATATCCTCGCACATGTACGTTCCCCCTTTGCCAACCTGATCACCGAATGCATGGAGGGCACATGGCGTCATGCCGATCCCTTGGCATGTGTCCCTTCAAATCCCGTATAAATACACCGCGCGATGCTTAGCTTTTAGAGGGGACTTTTGGCAACTTCTCTATAGCCTTATTTAGCTCGGGAACCTCCGGTCTCATGCCTACCCCCGAGCTCAACACATTAAACCAACAAGCAAACCAAATTAGGGCCTTAGCCCAGTCCGATCTAATATCATGTATGTATTCATAGTATAAGCCCGTATTTACTACATCAATCTACATTAATTAGAAACAAAAATTACGTCCGTACAAGCTTAGATTACTGTTTCAGTAGGTAGTATTTGAGAGAAAACGACTAAAGTTTGAAACTCGACAGCGACAGTGTGGGATTATCCTAAAGTAGGCAGATCCCTTGTGCGCATCGACATTTGCCTTTGTCTGCTGAGCCACTAAATTATCGTGATTTACATCCTCTCACATGTCTTATCGGGCTGGGGTCACTAGTACAAATATACTCTCACGTGTCTTGTCGGGCCGGTGTACGTGGAGACATTTGACCCTGTTTGTTGAATCACAGAATTACTGTGATTTACATTCTCTCACATTTCTTATCGGATCGGGGTGTAAGGGGCCCTTAGAGTTGGAGATTCAACCTTTTGAGAAAAGTAGAAAGAATAATTAAAATAAATAGTTATGCCCCCAATAAAATAAATAAACAAGTAGATGTCCTAGAATCTAGGATATATATTACGTTAGGCAAAATCTTTTATGATCCGTGAGATGTATTGAATTTTTCATAAGTATCACACTTTATCTTATAGGTATTATAATTTTTTTGATAAGTAACTCTTCAACCCATAATGTTATACTTTGATTTAAAAGTATTACATTTTTCGTTAAAAGTAGTATCACATTTTTTCTTATAAATAGTACATTGTCTCTCATAAGTAATAATCAATCAATTTATCAATAATTAGTATTACATTTTTTCTCATAACTAACTATTCAACTCGTAAGCATTACATCTTAATTTAAAAGTATTATATTTTTCTTGAAAAGTATTATAATTAATTTCTCAAGTAAAAAATAATTTTATTTATAAATGATTAGAACTAAATTTTTATTAATATTTTTTTTTCAAATTAAAATGTGTTCTTATTTTGTGATGGAAGCTAGGTTCGGTGTAATGTAATAAATACAAAACATTTTAGTCAAAACAGAATCTACACAAGATGTGTGCACATGTGCAGGTTTGGTGAAGGGTGACCATCGACAAAAGAATTTCCATTGCGTATACGTTGCAGAATTGCTGTAGACCTGAAAGATCCAAATTAAATATTCCAACTAATAATCAATTATATAAGTCACAGTAGATTATTGAGACTCATTAATTATAAACAATAGTAAAGGAAAATCAAATAATAATAGCATTGCGAAGATAAAAATTGTGTAGCGTAAATTTCAATTTTGGTCTTGTAACTATAGGGATTTTGTTATTTGCAGTCCACGACATTCAAAAGTGTTAATTTAGTACCTTGACTATGTAATTTTTATCAATTTTGGTCACTCCGGCCAAATTACCAACCACATTTTGCCGGAAAATCAGGTTAAAAACTGACTTTGCTTAATTCGGACCACAATTCGAAAGACAAATTTGCCCCTCAGATTAAAAACTAATTGATGAATTAAGTTTTTTCGGCGGAATTTGACCGACAATTTGACAGGAGTGACCAAAATTGATAAAAATTGCATAGTCATGGTACTAAATTAACATTTTAAAAGTTGTGGACTGCAATTAACAAGACCTATATATAGTTACATGACCAAAATTGAAATTTACTGCATATTTTAGATATAAATATAATTTAACATAAACTTAACCATACATAAATTATAAATAACCTAACATCAGAGTAGCAGAAACAATAGAAGGATCAAGAACCTCTAGTCATAGTTGATATCTTCTTGTGTGTATAGCTTTTCGGGAAGACATAACAACAGTGAGAGATATAGTTGTTTTGTCCTACATTTGACTCAAAATATTAGATGATATATTTTTTATTAATTGAGCAGTGAGAGTACCAATGGAACTGTATATGCTATATCACATCTGCATAGTATCTGATAAACCAAACAACCTCTAGTCATTTAGTTTGACAAACTACTTAATAAACCTAGTCAAACTTGTACAACATAATAAAAGCCTTAAATATATAAAATATAATACATGAAAAAATCTACATTCTCACACCTAGTGTAAGTACCAACACAACCCTTATTAAATGTTAATAAAAATGATACTTGTGAAAAAAGAAGTTCTAAAACAATTATCTTTTGCCCTTCTAAGTTGTTAATGTTTTATGGAACAAAGCAGTTGTTCAGTCTTTATAATAAGTAGATAGAGTCTGTACTAGCATTTCAACACACTTAAAGCATTGAAGACATAAGTAGTCAAGTGAGGTAGTTCGAGCTGAAGCTCAAGGTAGTTATTCTGTTGAAGATCTTTTTGGATAAGGATGCTTAAGCCTTATTCCTCCATTCTCCATATATATTGATCATGCATTACATAGAGAAAAATCAAGATACATCTATAGTCGATACCGAGTGACTTGGTTGAATCTCAACATCAAATCAAGTCAATCATCTCAATAATTGTTGATTGTGGGCTGTAGATCACATGAAAACGACATGTGGGTGCTAAAAATGAGGGCAGTCTCAATTCGAGTGATCGGGAGATCTCCTCGCCAATTCTTCAAAGAAGATGCTCTGAAATGTTTATCTATGGTGTAGCGTGAAGTATAGAGCTCTTCGTCTTCATCTTGTAACTCGGTATATTATTTCCCTTGAATTGAATTGAGAATCGAGTAATCTCTTTATGTGACACCCCCCAAATGTAGGAGTGTTTATCTCTGAATTGGGTTACCAATTATTGGTTTGATCTTTACTGCTTTCGTATTAACTGTGATAAATTTTTTGGGTGAACTACACACTTCAATACGTTTAGAAATAGTTCATGTATCACACTCAAATCGAAAATGTTAACCAAAATATTTGTGCTAGACGCTTTTTTTTTAAGTTGATCTTAAATTACTCTTAAGCAGTTGGGTTTATGGTATAGGGTGCCCAATTTCACTTGGTATCAGAGCGGGTTCCAAGATTTATCTTCTTGATTTTAATTGTCCTAGTTGAGTACTGCGGTTTTCTTATGTTTGTGTGAATTATCTATTTTGTGCTGGTTTGGTATTCCTCTAATTACAGGCTGAAAAATGGAAGAGCAGGCGAGACCATCTCAGTTAGTCAGATCAAATTATCCACACTAGAAGGCACGTACAAAAATTTATCTGCAAGCTCGAGGAGTGAATGCTTGGAGGGTTGTTACTCATGGATGACAACTGTAACACCCCAGATTTTTTTGAAACTTTTAAAACTTATATAATAAAGGTAATACTATTATTAATACCGAAATAGAGCATACTAAACATTAGAGTTTGGGGTGCTATGCCACATCAGAGTCCACTCATCTGTGCCTAAAAGCCAAATATATCTGTTCAACGAATAATGCTGGTAACCCACTCCAACGCATTAAAATACAATATAGGTATATATATAGATATAGATATAGGAAAACCATTTTGAAGCAGGAAGATATATACTTAGGAGACTCTAGCTTTAAAACCAGGAATAGACTCGACAGTTAGGGATAAGCGCATTCAGCAGTTATAATCAAGCATATAAAGATACTAGCATATATCTAAGGTCACAGGTTAATTTCACATTATTTATATCATCATTCAATCAATATCTTCTCATATAAGCACACATTGGTGGCGCCACAGGACCAATATCATGCCCATACATGAGGGTCAGCGCATATAGCGCTAACATGGCCCCACAGCACCCTGCCTCGTACCGCAGCACGAACGGGTTGACCGCAGCCAACCGATGAACCGCAGCTCATCAAAACGTTTGCGAGCTAAACGTGGACCACAGCCCAAAAGTGTATGTCTGACCGCAGCCAGGTTATGAACCACAGCTCATGTAAAACGTTTACGAGCCAAACGGTGGACCGTAGCCCAAAAGTATATTTCTGACCGCAGCCAGCTTATGAACCACAGCTCATGTATAACCAATTTGATCGCAACCAAATTGGGGTATCATGCACACATAACACATAGCAAACACATGCAACCCACATAAACACATTGGGAAAAGGGAGAAAACGTATAATGAAACCTATGCGCGGTCATCCACATGCTAGGAATAATCCTAAGGGGTTCATACTTCTTTCACCTAGGCTAATGGGGTACCAATTCAACTAGTATGCAATATTCAAGACTCTTTTACCCTACGAACGGCACCCGAAACATCAAACTAGACTTAGGCACAACAAACAGAGTCCGTTGGGACACCACGAGGGTCAGGGAAATATCAAACAGGGAAACCACCATCCCGAAGTGGGAAAAACCAGCGGGTGGAGGACCACTCGCCGGCTGCCCGCCGGCGGCGAAGTACCGGGCAGGGCACCTCGCCTGCCCTCCACAGGCAACGCCCATTTGGGGCAGCGGGTAGGTAGCGGGTTCCCCTACCCCCACCCACCCTGCACTGACTATTTTTCAATATATTGGTCCCGGGATCTTTCGTGTAACCCGAAACCATGTCTAGACACTTTTAAACATAAACGACGACACCACATAGTCAAATAATGAATCAAAACCAAGAATCATATTGAGTATATCCTAACATGACTTCTAAACATAAATAACACCCGATCATGCGAAATCCCACCCAAATATATCAAGAATATCACAATACGAAATTCCCAATTTAACCTAGGGCTCTAATCATATTTAAATCAGCAAAATCGTAGTTTATCTTTAAAATCAAGAACATCAAGATTTATCAAGAATCAACACACAATTATCAAGATCCTCTTATAATCCTCATGATTATCAAGATCAACACATAACATCATCTCATCAATCATCAGATCATATCATCATCATCATAAAAGATTTATCAAGACACAAGCATAGAGAAGGAGACAAAGAAGAAGATTATAGCAAGGAAAATAGGTTTTTTTGAGGCATGGGTTACCTCTTAGCCTTAATTAGAATCCTTGGCTATAAAGATTCTTTCTCTAAGATCTTCTCTTCTTGATTTCCCCTAGGGGAATTCTTGGGAATTCTTGTGTGGTGAAAGATATTGTGGTGTGACTTCTAGGTGCCTTCTATGTCCCTATTTATATATCTAAGAGTTCTACTTGGGGTCTGAATGGTATGGATTTGCTAATTCTATTTCTTATAGGACTAAGGGATTGGTTTAGGGATAAGGGTCCATGGTCTATGGTGGACCCTTCCTAATTAATTAATGGAATTTAATTCTCTTTTTAGGGTAAGTAATTAAACCCTTACAGGAGGATTCGTAACATGGGGTATTACACCCTCCCCCCTTACAGGAGGATTCGTCCCCGAAGCCGTTGCGTGGATCCATTCTTTCACCCCTGGACGTCACTTATTTTGGCCTCCTGGTTAGGAAATGTGTCTCCACGTGTTGTTTTGCTGGGGTAGAGTGGATCTTTGGTGAGGTGGTGTTTGGAAAGTTTGGGTCTACCTTCGTTTCCTGCTCCCGAGCTAGACGCCCCGCGTGTGCCCAACATGGCCTCGATTGTTGCCACCCTTTGATCTAACGCACGTGTCGCGTGGATTAGGGATGAGAACCCTTCATCCATGATTTCGTTTTGCCGAGTAAGTTGCGCGAGGATGCACTTATTGACGGACTCTTCATTTCGGCCTTCTAGGTTTCCTCTTTCTCGTGCAGGCGCAGGTGGGTTAGGTTCGCTATCCCCCTCTTGTTCCTCATGTTCCTCCGGTCCTCCACATTCTTGCATTGCCCGCCTTAGCTTTTTGGTGGAGATATCCAGTTGATCAACCAACTCTCTTCGTTCTTCCGCAGATTTCAGACAAACCTCCTCGAGGGTGATGTATTATCCCTCTCCGACATAGTAGATGTCATTGCGGCGGAGGTTTTGGGCATTGAAAACCATCCCGCTTACGGGTTTGATCTCCGTGTGGCTTAGGTCCACTCCCTTTTTCTCCATGATCCAACTCAGGATCATCCCGTAAGGTAGGCTAAGCCGGTTGCTAGTCTTGCAAAACTCCATGTGTTTCAGCATAAGGGACGGTAGGTTGAACTTCACTTTGTGGTTTAGAAAGTAGGCAAAGGTGCACTCTAGGCTTCCCACATCTTTGCTCTTGTTGTTCGTGGGCAACAGGCTATCAGTTGCAATCATGACTAGTATCTTTTGCTCGGCGGTTAACCACTTCCTGTTTGGCCAGGTGGCCGAGGTGAAGCCTTCTTCCTTCCCTAGTAGGTACCCGAGGTAATCCTTATACCCCGTGCCTTGGGTACCGATCCATCCCTTTCGATCATAGTCTGACACACCTGTGGTGGTCAGTTTTAAGAGTTTGACCAAGCGGCCTTCAGAGAGTACTATCTCTTTGCCTCGGACCTTGACGGTGATCTCCAACTTGTCACCCCGTTTGACGGCTACCAAGTGGTGATAGAATTCTTTCACAAACTCGGGGTACGTATCTCCTTTCATGGTGAGATAGGTATCCAAAAGCCCTTGGAAATTAAGCATATCGACCAACTCCGGAGAGAATTGGTCGGGTTCGAGGGCTTTACCTCTGATCACCGTGTAGTCGGCGTTGTTCCATTCCGGGGTTCGGATTCCAATGGCCTTCTTTGGCATTTTTGAGACCTTCCTAGGTGGTGATGTTTTTCCGGCGAGTCTCCGGCGAAGGTTTTCCGGCGATGGGATTTCTCCGGCGGCGAAGGGGCGGCGCGGCCTGTCGTTCCGGGGATGATGGCGAGGGTGCGACGGCCTGGGCAGAGCGGGTGGTGCTGGCAGTGGGAGTTGGCCGGGCGAGTGGCGGGTTCGTCGCTGCTGGCTCGTCGCGGGTGGCCTCCGGGCGATGGCGGTGGCGGCGGGTTGTGCGGGGGGGGGGGGGGGGTGTCGCCGACGGTGTTGCTGGGCGGTGGTTGCTGGCGGGACGGTTGGGGAGATGCCGGCGGCGTGGGGGGAGGGAGAGGGAGAGAGAGAGTGAGTGAGGGAGAGTGAGAGGAAGAAGAAGGGTTTTTCATTTGGGGGTTTTGTGGGTTTTAGGGACTTAGGAGGGGTTTAAGGCACACTCATAGCCTAGTGGTTAAGGCTTTAATTTTGTAAGTGAGAGGTCCAAGGTTCTATTCTCATTGGTAGCATTAATACTCTTTGTTGAGCATCCTTTGAATCTTTCCTTATCCTTCCTTTGACCCAAAGTGGTAAGAGGTTTGACTGGTCTTTTTTGTTGATCTTTTGTCCTCATTGGGTGTTGGTTTTGGCGACTCATGGCTCTGGGGAGACGTTTTAGTCCTTCTTTTTATGCTAATTTATTTGACTTCGTCTTTTATTTATAAGAATTTCTAAGTAACCAACTAAACAAGCAATTTCACTATGAGGGTGCTTTACAGGGGTTTACTGATTATCCTAGGCAAAATTCTTCTTCCTGATTTTCCCCCGGTTGATTTGTGGGGTCCCCGTCTCCCGGGGCCATGTTTCTTTGTTGAGGTTGCCCTCGTTTTCAAGATCGGCCTGTGTGCAGCTCATGACGAATACTTTTCCGGGAGCACCGTAATTCCATTGATTGTTTGTGCCTCCGCATTGGTCCATGATTGTAGGGCGCGAGTTCGGGGGTTGAGTGCATTGGAAGGGCCTGTGTCCTTCTCCCCCGCAGTTGAAGCATCGCCAGGGGTTTCCCATGCAGTCCTTGCCTCTCCGGCAAAGGAAGGGTCTCGCATTAGTTTAGTTGTTTCTCAGGGATGGCCCTTGGCCAGTTGGGTTGCTTGGCCTTGTGTTGTGTCGTTCCTTGTTCTTTTCACAGGTGGTGCCCCACCTCTCGTGTTCCTCTTACGAATCTGTTCCTGGACTCCACGTTGTAGTACCTGGATTCGATAGAGGTTGGCGGCACTGGAGTGGGCCTCGTTGAGGGTCCAGGGTCCGCTCATGGTTAGCGCCTTCCGGGCTTCGAAGTTGAGGCCCGACACAAACTTTTCTATCTTGATCGTGTCTGTAGGGACCAATTCGGTGCGAAACGGGCCATTTCAAGGAACCGTTTGTGGTATTCCATGACAGTGGCCATCCCTTGTTTCAAGTGGAGGAATTCCTCGTACATGGATGCTCTCACGTGTGCAGGGTAGAATCGTTCTCATAGTCGTGTCTTTAGGTTTTCCCAGTTGAATCCTGGTTCCTGTCTGTAAGTGGGTCCTTTGTGGACCCACCAAAGGTTGGCCTCGTGTCCGAAGTAGAACGAGGCTATGTCTACACGGCGTTCTTCTGCGCATTCTACCAACCCAAGGATTTTGTCAAAGGTTCGAATCCATTCTTCGAGGACTGCAGGGTCCTCTTCTCCTGCGAAGCAGGAAGATATATACTTAGGAGACTCTAGCTTTAAAACCACGAATAGACTCGACAGTTAGGGATAAACACATTCAGCAGTTATAATCAAGTATATAAAGATACTAGCATATATCTAAGGTCACAGGTTAATTTTACATTATTTATATCATCATTCAATTAATATCTTCTCATATAAGCACACTTTGGTGGCGCCACAGGACCAATCGCATGCCCATACATGAGGGTTAGTGCATATAGCGCTAACACGGCCCCACAGCACGAAGGGGTTGACCGCAGCCAACCGATGAACCGCAACTCATCAAAACGTTTGCGAGCCAAACGTGGACCGCAGCCCAAAAGTGTATCTCTGACCGTAGCCAAGTTATGAACCGCAGCTCATGTAAAACGTTAGCGAGTCAAACGGTGGACCGCAGCCCAAAAGTGTATTTTTTACCGCAGCCAGCTTATAAACCGCAGCACATGTATAACCAATTTGATCGCAACCAACTTGGGGTATCATGCACACATAACACATAGCAAGCACACATGCAACCCACATTAACACATTGGGAAAGGGGAAAAAACATATAATGAAACTTATGCATGGTCATCCACATGCTAGGAATAATCCTAAGGGGTTCATACTTCTTTCACCTAGGCCAATGGGGTACCAATTCAACTAGCATGCAATATACAAGACTCTTTTACCCTACGAACGGCACCCGAAACATCAAACTAGACTTAGGCACGATAAACGGAGTCCGTTGGGATACCACGAGGGTCGGGGAAACATCAAACGGGGAAACCACCATCCCGAAGTGGGAAAAACCAGCGGGTGGCCGGTGGGTAGAGGACCACCCGCCGGCTGCTCGCCGGCGGCGCAGTACCGGGGAGCGGGTGCCCGGCGGGCAGTCGCCTGCCCGCCGGCTGCCAACTACCGGCAACTCCCATTTGGGGCAGCGGGTAGGTGGCGGGTTCCCCTACCCCCCACTGACTCTTTTTCAATATATTGGTCTCGGGATCTTTCGTGGAACCCGAAACCATGTCTAGACACTTTTAAACATAAACGACGACACCACATAGTCAAATAATGATCAAAACCAAGAATCATATTGAGTATATCCTAACATGACTTCTAAACATAAATAACACACGATCATGCGAAATCCTACCCAAATATATCAAGAATATCACAATACGAAATTCCCAATTTAACCTAGGGCTCTAATCATATTTAAATCATCAAAATCATAGTTTATCTCTAAAATCAAGAACATCAAGATTTATCAAGAATCAACACACAATTATCAAGATCCTCTTATAATCATCAAGATTATCAAGATCAACACATAAGATCATCTCATCAATCATAAGATCATATCATCATCATCATAAAAGATTTATCAAGACACAAGCATAGAGAAGGAGCCAAAGAAGAAGATTATAGCAAGGAAAATAGGTTTTGTTGAGACATGGGTTACCTCTTAGCCTTAATTAGAATCCTTGGCTATAAAGGTTCTTTCTCTAAGATCTTCTCTTCTTGATTTCTCTTAGGGGAATTCTTGTGTGGTGAAAGATATTGTGGTGTGATTTCTAGGTGCCTTCTATGTCCCTATTTATATATCTAAGAGTTCTATTTGGGGTCTGAATGGTATGGGTTTGCTAATTCTATATCTTATAGGACTAAGGGATTGGTTTAGGGATAAGGGTCCATGGTCTATGGTGGACCCTTCCTAATTAATTAATGGAATTTAAATCTCTTTTAAGGGTAAGTAATTAAATAATTAATTGGTTTAGAGGCCGTAACACGAGGTGTTACAACAACATCCCACACGCACAAAGAAGGATAAAACTGCTGAATTGGCTTTATCGAATGTGTGGACTCCTGAAGAAATCACTACTAGAGACAACAACAACAAAGCATTAAATACCATTACTGGAAGTCTTGATGAGAGCTAAAAAGCGCAAATTGCCGGTTGCACTCAGGCTAAAGAAGCGTGGGACATTCTTGAAGCCCTGTATAAAGGAGATACCTCTGTGAAGCAAACAAATTTACAACAAGTCCACACAAAATTCGAGGAATTGAGGATGCGAGAAGAAGAGACGATTGTCCAGTTTAACACGCAGACCCAAGAGTTAAAAAATGATGTTGTAGTGTAAGGGGAACCATTTTCCCAAGACAATTTGGTTCGTAAAATCTTGCGCTCTCTTCCTTCAAGATTACGGATGAAGGTCATTGTGATTCAAAAAAGTACCATGTGGGAAAAGAAAACTGTTGCAGAACTTATGATCAAAGTCTAGACTTACGAAATGGAAATGCTCTCTCAAAATGATCAGCACAAAAAGAATGATATTGTTGCTTTTATGGCTAATGTAAGTGGTTCAGAATATGACTCTGAGGAAGCGGATGAGGAAACTATCACATTGATTTCAAAGAATTTTTCTAAGATTTTTAAATAGTTCAATCGAAGAAATCGTGGAGGTAAAAATCAGTCATCTCGAAGCAATATAACTATTGGATCGACATTAAGGTCTACCTCAAAATCTGCAAATCCAAACTCCTCTAGAAATCAAGGCCAATCCAGCCAAACTTGAAATCAATCATGCGGTAATCAATGACAATTTTTAGATAACAAGAACAAGAAGAAAGGAATTCAGTGCAGGGAATGTGAGGGCTATGGACACATCCAAGCAGAATGTGCCACCTATCTGCAAAGGAAGAAATCTATGAGCGTCACTACATGGAGTGATGATGATGCTATTGAAGAAACTGCAGATGCAGACAAAGAAATTTTAGGAAACTTCGTTGCCTTCATTGCAACTGTTGCTAAACATCTTGAACAAGATCGAGAATGATGCAGATCATGAAGATGTTGACAAGCTTCCCTATGAAGAACTTGAAAAGTCCTATATCCAATTGTACAAGACGTGAGAACTAATTCCGCTGCTCGGCTTCAAGGGCGTAGGCAGCTTGGCCGAGCTTCAGGTTCAGGTCGTCCACCTGAGCGGCGTGGTTGACTCGGAGGGCATGCAGATCTTTGAGCTCGACCATCATAACTCTTAGTCGGCGGGGGAGAGCAAGCTAGCACATCAGGGCCTACAAACAAAGTAGAATGTCAGAAAAAGGTAAGTGGGAAAAGAATGCAGTCATGAGTTAAGCATATGGAAGAATTTCTACTTGGTAGCTACATTGAGCGACCCCGTCCAGCAGCAAGTCAGGATCTCCCCCTGCCACAGACTCGAGATCCTTGGGGAAGATCACATTGTCAAGCCACTCACCGACCAGGTAGCGACCCCGGTGGGTGCCCTCCGTCTCATTGGCCTTCGGGGCGACCAGTATCCTCTTGGCAGCTGGGGCCTCCACGTGTGTCTTGCCGAGCCGTTTGGTGCCAGCCTAGCAAGGGGAAGATGAAGCGATAGAAAAAGGAGTGGCAGACCTCCTCCGCCCAGTCTTCGCAGCGGACCGGGCTATAGAGGTGGGAGAGTCCCCTATGACTAGGGCCCCCGAGTTGCGTGCAGCTTGCGGTGGGGTGGGGTGTGCCGAGGTGGACGCGCCCTTGCCTTTCTCGACGGTAGACAGTCGAGCCCGTGCGGTGGCACGCAGAATGGAGCGTCGATCAGACATGTCTTCCACCTGAGCGGCTTCTCGTGATACTTCGGGAAGGGTGGGTGCGGCGGGTGGTAACTCCTCCTCTCTTTCAAACTCCTCGGACGAGTCGAATGTGTCGTTGTTACCTGTGAAAGAAAGAACTAAAAAGTTAGCTTATGGGCATAGGTACGTCAAGTCACCACCACGTAAAAAAAAAACTTATCCGAAGAGCTCCGTCCGGCAGCAGGCCAGCCTTCATCATGGCTACCAACCGCAACCAGTGCCGAGCAAAAATTAACTCGTCGTTGGTGACCCGTTGGACCAGATCAACCAGGTGCTCGGGGCAAGCCGGTCTGCAGTCCAAGCGGTAGTATGACACCAACCAGATGAGAGGAAAATCGAAGGCCAGGGGATGATCAGCCAGGCAGACTAAGAATAACTCATCCTTCCAACCTTTGTGGGAGGAAACCAACTTGAGACGCTGCCCTGGTGAGTACACTTTTAGCACTTAGTTCAATAAAGGTTAAGTTTATTTTCCCAAACTATGTGGTCATATGTGTTATGCATGTTTGGCCTGTGGCCACCTCAACTATGTGCCCCTATATGCTATGCATGCTGGCCCCACGGTCATTAAGATGATCGAGTACCGGACTCGCATGGCAAGGTAGGCAGTCCGTTTACAATTTGTGGTTGGGGCATGTGGGTTATCGCAACCCACATGCGCCGACTTGCCGGACTTGGCAAACTGCATGATGGCTGGTGGCTGGGGCATGTGAGTTATTGCAACCCACATGCGCAGACTTGCATAGTAGGGTAGGCAGTTCGCATGCATTTTGGTGGCTGCGGCATGGGGTTATCGCAACCCACATGGGCCAACTTGCCAGACATGACAATTCGCATGGCGTTTGGTGGCTGGGGCATATGGGTTATCGCAACCCACATGCGCGGACTTGCCGGACTTGGCAATCCGCATGGCGTCTAGTGGCTGGGGCATGTGGGTTATCGCAACCCACATGCGCGGATTTACCAGACTTGGCAATCCAAATGGCGTCTGGTGGCTGGGGCATGTGGGTTATCGCAACCCACATGCACAGACTTGCCGAACTTGGCAATCCGCATGGCTTTTGAGGCTGGGGCAAGTGGGTTATCGCAACCCACATACGTGGACTTGCCAAACTTGGCAATCCGCATGGCGTCTGGTGGCTGGAGTGTAACAACCTAAAATTTTATTTTATAAATCCAATTTTAGGAAATTCCAAAATTGCCATTTTCACTCCAGTAAAAATTTGTGTGATCAATTGGTGTTTGAATAAATTATTTTGGACCCATTTTAAATTAATTCAACACCAAAACATATTTTTAGTCCAAAAATCCTAAATTTTTGGGTACTTCGCGTACCAAGTTTTAAATTGAGAAACCAATCTGAGTGTGACTGGGAGAATTCTGGGAAGCTTTAAACAAGTGTTCATATAGAAAACTTTTTGAGAAAATTCCTTTTCAACCCGAAAGTATTTTAAATAGCAAATCTAGCCCTTGGTCCATGGAGCATGGTGAACCACTAGACATCCAAAATTTTCTTCCTGATTCATCTTTTAGCATATGAAAATTACTCCTTTGCCCTTAACCAATCATTGATGATCAACCTAGGGTTTTGGACCCTATAAAAGCCTCACTATTCCAATGTTGTCTCTTGATCCCATTTCTTTGCCTCTCTTTGAGCTCTCTGTTGAAGGAGAAAACAAAAACACAGTAAGTTCCTTAGCCTCCATTCATCTTCTTTCTTATGGTCTTCATCTCTTTGCCTTGAATCTCTGAGATTTCCTCCCTTATGTGTTGTTGTATGGTTTGTTTGAGGAGTTTAGGAAGTGAAGCAGGAGCTAGCTAAGTAGAGAGGAAGAGGGGATCCATTCAAGAAGAAGAGGCAACAAAGGTATAACCCCATGGACTCCCTCTTTGATATTTGGCTCTGTGAAGCCTATTATGTTGAGTAGAAATGAGTAGAGATGGTGGATTTTTGTTGTGTTTGAGCTTGGAAGTGATCTAGTATTTGTCTTTGATGTGTTGATAATGTTTTGGATGTTTTGGACATGCTTGAAATGTGTTTTGCAGATGAAATAACCTATCTGGTGCACACACAGTATGCACCAGACCAGAGTAACGGCCCTAGTCGCAGCCCATCAAGGGGGCCGCCGGCTAGAGCCGGGGCCAACCGGGCCTAGGGCACGGCCCTAGGAGAGGGCCGTTGCCTAGGCCAGGCTATGTCGCAGCCTAGAGGGGCAGCTCATGAGAAGCCCCGCCCCAAGTCCGTGAGTATTGTTCTGAGTGTGTTTTGTGCAGTGGCCGTGCCCTTGTGGCTCAGCTACGTGTTGTTTCGGGCCAGGTGTCACGGGCCCTTGTGGCTCGGTAACTCGAGGCCGTCTCGACGTACGTTTTGGCTTTGATTTCGTTGAATTTTGGATTAGAAATGAGCATGTTATGGAGGATTTGTTGATGGTTTTGTTACATAGTATATGTTTTTGAAGTTCACTGATATGAGAAATGCCTTGCTTTGGTTGCCTGTTGATTATTTATTTGTGAGTAGAGAAGCATGATCACTTTGAAAATATGACTTATTAGAAAAGCATGACTAGAATGTGTTGCTTGATCAATGAGATTAGAAGTATATTTTGTTGATAGAAAAATATAGAATTTGTTATGTTGCAAACTGAGTATGATATTGTATTCTTGAGAAATTTTTGATCTTTATATATGGTTTTGGAGAATGTTGTATAGTATTTTTGCATCTCAAGTTTATCATATTACAAAAGTGCATAAGTGGCCAACGTGAGCCCAAGTATTACTTTCAAAATCCATAAGCATGTGGTATATCATTATTTGATGCATTGAGAAGTTGTTGAGTTGTTGCATGCATGAGATTGATGCATGAGAGATATATTTATGTATTATCTATATCAGTGAGGTTTTAGAGGACCCCGATTGGACTATGTCCTCTCGGATGATTTTATGGACATTGCGGTCCCAGTATATGTAACGCGGCGTATTCCCACGTTACGAGGTCGGAAACTGCCCGCCAGGCTTGGAATCCTGGTCAGGGGGTGTGCACGCTAATAGTTCAATACCTGATTCCACAGAGTTTGAGCATAGAACCAAGAGAGTGGTTCGGTGGACGAGCAGAGTATTAGGTCGGCTAGACGCCGTGCTCAGATAGGTTCATTCACATTATGGTGAAGTTCCTACCTCGTCCATTTAAAGAGAAAGAGTGAGTCATTACGACTCTAAGAAAGAAAGAAGTGAGTCATTGCGACTCTAAGAAAAGAAAGAAAGAAAGCAAGTCATTTATGACTCAATGAGACCTCCACAGAAAGTATTTTATTTTACAACGAGTGTATGAGTATATTTATAGTATTGCACGAGATTGCATAAAAGTATAGTATTGCATGAGATTCCATTAAAGTATAGTATTGCACGAGATTGCATAAAAGTATAGTATTGCACAAGATTGCATTAAAGTATAGTATTGCACGAGATTGCATTTGAGTATAGTACCTGTACAAGGTTACATATGAGCATAGTATTCCATGAGTTAGCATAATGAGAATGACCAGCTGAGTTGATTTATGAGTATGTTTGTTAGTTGCATTTAGAAGTATTGTGTATCCAGTTGCATGACGAGAAACTGAAAGCATGAAGTTAGGTTCCATTTTGTTTATTAGTATGAGATTCCTTGTAAGAATGAGTTGCTTTGATAAGTTTGTCGCTATGATTACGTGTTGGAATATATATGTTGATTGATTTATTTGTATTAAAGCATACCTGTTGATATTATAGATTGTAAGCATATAGAAAGTTTGTGATGTATCTATAGTTGCCTTTGAGATGAGATTGTTGATTATGAATGTTATCAAATGTTTTCCAAAGTATACTCTATAGTACTTTACAGGGTTGAGTGTGGTTATACTTAGCTTCGTGTTAACGGGTGTTTTCCTATGTGTCTATGTGTTGTTTGCAAAACCCCTTTCAGGTGGGCCAGTGTTGCGAAGTGATCGAGTTAGACTAGTCTATTAGTTATAGAAGTCTAAACTCTTTATATTTTGTTGATGACTTTACCTACCGGATTTTAGACTTACGCTGTTTTGATGTGTTTTGATGATGTAGACATCGGGGTGTGTTTATCCCCCTTTACGCTTTAATTAAGTTTGATGGATTGTTAGTTATTTATTTTATTTCTAGTTCTATCCTTAGCCTGTGCAATCACCATGGGGTGGTGATTGTGGCGGTGACACTCCCACTAGCTTTCTTAATAAGTCATTTATCAGCTGCATAGTTCATGTTAATTATGGTTTAGAATTGGAAATAAGAATTAGAAAAAGTGGGGTGTTACAGGGAGCATGTGGGTTATTGCAACCCACATGCGCGGACTTGTCGGACTTGGAATCCGCATAGCGTTTGAGGCTGGGGCATGTGGGTTATCGCAACCCACATGCGCAAACTTGCCGGACTTGGCAATCCGCATGGCGTCTGGTGGCTGGAGCATATGGGTTATTGCAACCCATATGCGCAGACTTGCCGGACTTGGCAATCCGCATGGCATTTGGTGGCTGGGGCATGTGTGTTATCGCAACCCACATCCGCGGACTTGCCCGACTTGGCAATCTGCATGGCGTCTGGTGGCTGGGGCATGTGGGTTATCGCAACCCACATGTGCAGACTTTCCGGAGTTGGCAATCCGCATGGCGTTTGGTGGCTGGGGCATGTGGGTTATCGCAATCCACAAGCGCGGACTTGCCGGACTTGGCAATCTGCATGGCATTCGGTGGCTGGGGCATGTGTGTTATGGTATCCCACTTGCCCCAGGAAGCGACAAATATCTGGAAAATTTGGAACTAGAAGTTGAGTTTGGGAAAGAGAGGAGGTGGTGATACCGAATTCTACTTCCTTTAGGCATCAAGATACCTAAAAGAAGTGGGGGACTTTTGATGGAGATATGGAATCCCGGGGGTCCATTTTATTGGCAAAGTATTGACCCAAATGGGGGTGGTGAAGGAAGGAGGTTAACTCAAGTCTTATTGGGCTAAGAAGACAAGGGGGCATAGTGGCCCATAAAGGCAGAAAGGAGGAGAGAGAAGAGGTTTCCGGGGTAGCATGGTGCGCGGACCATCGTGCCAGCGGCGCCCCATCTGCGCGGCCAGTGAAAGGGGGAAGCCAGCAAAAGTCTAGAGCAAAAGGGCACAAGGGATGCTACCAGCAAGGATCAAACCTAGGCTTTTTGTTATGCCTGGCGCGCCTCAACCCACTAGCTCATGCCAACACTTGTATATTAAGGCGCGGGTTTATTCCGAGTTTCTCGGGCGGGCAGCCTTGACCTCAGGCCACAGCGCGGCCAGCGGGCGTGGTGCGCCCCCGAGCATGCCAACGGCGCCCCCCTTTCCTGAGGGGGTGCAAGGCCGGAGTCGCGTGGTGCGGATGGTATGGTGTGGCGCCACGGAAAACGTGCCCACGTGCGGCGATGGATACGGGAAGTGGCGAGCGAAGGTAAGTACGTGGGACACGTGGACATCAGGAAAGGAGAGGGAGCACGCTATAAATAGGGGCCCTGGATTCTTAACATTGGGCAACAAGAGACACGATAAGCACTACGGTCTAGCAGTCTCTAGTCTATACTCAGCTCTCAACCAAGCCACTTGAGTTCGATTCCTATCAGTAGCATAGTTAGCTATAGCCTACCCCGTGGGCCTTATTCTGTGTATCTGGGTCTGTACCTCGGACTTTGTACGTACTATTTTGGGCCTAGCGCCCCGGGTAATAAACCTAGTGTTTTCCTACCCCGTTCTATACCTCTATGCCTGGTTTATGGTGGACCCGATCCTAATAAAATCATCAAAATGCAATTTGTTTTTTCAATCACTCAACATCTAAAATGCAATTTGTTTTTTCAATCACTCAATATCTAAAATGCTTCATTTTTTTTTCATTATATACAAATATAAAACAAACATATATGACTAATTGAACCTAGAGATGGCAATATGAAACCCATCCAAAACTTGAACGAGCAAACGTTGTTACAACAACAGTGGAAGGCGGATGGAAAAATAGGTTTATCTACTTTCAAGTTTAATCCTGAGGTTACAAGGAGGGAGCTTGCCTGCATGATCATTATGCATGAATATCCTCTTGCAATAGTTGATCATGAAGGATTTAGGAGGTATATAGCTAGCCTTCAACCACTGTTCGACATTCCTTCTCGAAATACCGTTAAAGCCGACATTTTGAAGATTTATGAGATTGAAAAATTCAAGATTATAACACTTTTCAACACAAATACAAGTAGGATTGCCTTAACTACGGATATATGGACATCTTCAAATCAAAAGAAAGGCTACATGGCAATCACTGCACATTTCATTGATAATGATTGGAAACTACAGAGCATGCTTATGAGGTATGTTTCTAGTTTTCTAATTTAATGTCTATAGTTATTTCACTTTTTATTTATGATACTTTATTTGTTATATTATTAGTTGTGTAATCTTTTATTTCGTTTACATTTTTAGGTTTATTTATGTGCCTTGTCCACACACAGCTTTAGCTCTTTCTAAGGAATTGTTGAAATGTGTTTATGATTGGAATATTGAAAGGAAATTGTCTGCATTGACGGTTGATAATTGTTCTATAAATGATGCACTTGTTAACATCCTTGTAACTAAGCTAGGTTCTTCACATCTTTTGTTACGTGGGAGTTTATTTCACATGCGTTGTTGTGCTCATATTTTGAATATAATTGTTCAAGATGGATTAAAAGTTATGGGTGACGGAATAGAAAGGGTGAGGGATAGTGTTGCTTATTGGTTGGCCACACCAAAAAGGAATAAAACTTTTAGGGAAAATGTGAGGCACTTGGGCATAGATAGTACTAAACAATTGGTGCTTGATTGTAAAACTCAATGGAATTCCACATATTTCATGCTTAGTGTTGCTTTAGAATACAAGGATGTTTTTATGGGTTTGAAAGAACGAGATGTTTTCTTTACTTGTGCACCTCATGATGATGATTGGGAGTTTGCTAAGGAAATTTGTGAAAGGTTGAAGTTGTTTTACAATGCATCAAATAAATTTTTAGGGACAAAGTATCCAACTTCTAATATTTTCTTTCCATTGATGTGTGAAATCAAGTTTGCTTTGCGTAGTTGGATTGAATGTCCTAATGAGATTATTGCAAATATGGCTAAAAGTATGTTGTTGAAATTTGATAGATATTGGGAGGTAGTTCATGGACTAATGGTTGTGGCTAATATTCTTGATCCGAGATATAAGTTGGATGTGATGGAGTTTTTTTTTCCATAAATTCTATGAAGACATTGCTCAACAACAAATGAATAGGGTTATGAAATATTGTAAGGATTTGGTGAAAGAGTATCAAAAGGTTCCTCAAACTACCAATAATGTTCAATCTGATTCTGAAACTTAATAGGGGGTAATTCTGAAGATGAGGTTTTTTTTAATTCTGGATTTGATGCATATAAGGGTAGAGGTAATTCTGCAAGGGGTTTGAAATCAGAGTTGGACAAATATTTTGAAGAAGAAAATATGCCAAGAAATGATCCTACGTTTAATGTTTTAGTTTGGTGGCAAGGTGTTGGACTTCGTTACCCAACATTGCGAATGATTGCAAGGATATCTTAGGTGTACCCATTTCTACTGTGGCTTCAGAATCAGTTTTTAGCACTAGTGGTAGGGTTGTCACTCCTCATCGAAGTAGGCTTCACCCGAAGACGTTGGAGGAATTAATGTGTTCTCAAAGTTGGTTGT
The DNA here is from genome assembly GCF_001879475.1 of Ipomoea nil. Lineage (NCBI taxonomy): Eukaryota > Viridiplantae > Streptophyta > Magnoliopsida > Solanales > Convolvulaceae > Ipomoea > Ipomoea nil. The sequence continues at coordinate 853,414 of NW_017617306.1, forward strand.
TGAAAGATGCCAAAGGCCAAGGTAATCAAATTTTATTAAATGACATTTATATATTGTTTTATGATATTGTATATTACATATATATTGTTTATTGTAGTGCTCACTTGGAAAGATGCATATGGTACTATTTACGATGAATGTGGGATTAGTCCAGAAGAAGTTGAAGACATGGAGGTATATATATTAATTAAACTTTATAACTATTCATGTATTGTGAGAAATGTTTGAACAATTAATTAACTTATTTTGTGTTCTTTCAGATTGAAGAAGAAGATTGTGAAGAGTGAAAAATGAATAATCGAAGGCTTTTATTGTATTGCTATTGCATTTTTGTTGAACGTTAGTTCGTATGATATTAAAATAGTTAAATGTTAATAGTTGAAAACTATAGTTTTTAAAATAAGACTATTAAGACTTTGGATTTCAATTTTTTTAATTTTATTTTTAAAAATTGTACTAATTTGAGACTTTGACTATAGGTTGACCGGGGATGGGGATTCCCCGTCCCCGCCAAATTCCCCGTGGGGACGGGGACGGGGAATTTTTTTAATTCCCCGCCGGGGACGGGGACGGGGTCGGGGTAGCGGGGATAGGGACGGGGAGTATACTCCCCGCCCCCGCCCCGCCCCGTTGCCATCCCTAATTGAACCACGTTGCTCATGTTCTTGCGCGGGCGGCAGGTTCGTCTACTGTAGGCCTGAGCATCGGACGGATCGGATCGGATCGGATTGATATTCCGACCATCCGATCGGATTGCGGATTGCGATTTTGGAATCATATCCGTTTTTTTTGTAACTAAAACCCTATCGGATATGCAATGTCAGATTTCGGATTGATCGGATCGGATTGTTGGACTTAAGTCGGATTTGGAAAAGGTCATTAATAATAGAAAATTTAAAACTGAAACACGTAATAACTAATAAGTAAACAAAATATTACATGCAACAACTTTTTAATGCACAGTTTGCACTTTGCAGAGCTAAATAATTTAAGTAAACCAAAAATACAAACTTAATCTAAGTTTAAGTTATAAATTCCAAAACATCAAAAATTCGAATCTAGGCCTTTTCAGCAATCATTCAAATTAGCAAATCAGCTTACATCAATCATCATTTCTACACTTCTTCCTGTTCATATGAAAACTTAACACAGTATTAGATTATTAGACATTTAGACAACATATGTAGTAAACAGCTAACTAAGTAACAATAGTAGGCTCAGATTGCAATTTTCCATTTCAAGTAAGGATAGTGGCAAATTGCTCAAATGTGTTATAATAACACATGAGCAACATAGCAACACTAAACCATTTTTTCAGATAGTGGTGGAAGCATCATCATTGCCAAAAAAATAAGTAATAAATAATAATGCATAAACAGAGATCAATTCAGATTTCAGAGGGTGAGAGGAATACCAGAGATCCAGAATGGATGTAAATAATGTAATGGGAGTAAGGGATACCAGTACTGATTACTGAATACTGAATACTGCTCAACTCTAAGTGGGGTAACATTTCTATAATATAATTATAGAAAGTTTCCAAGCCACTCAGGCTGTTAAGTAGTTGCATCTTGTGTAGGCCAACAGCAAACAACAGTGCAACACCAGTAAAGATAAATAATTAGTTAAACAAATAATAATTATGGAAAACATTACAGGAATGGATGGCAGCATTGATGGTACAGTAGTTGCAGCTCCAGTGGGTAACTCTGCAAAACAGTTAAGTAAATATGTAATTAGTTCTAGACTATCAAGTTACAAAAGTAAAAATGAAACTATTTTTTAATGGATATTTTTACCTTTCTCCAATCTTTCAACCTCATCTAAATTTTCCTCAAGTGTGATTGGCTGATTATGTAACCTCAACCAATCTTGGGTACACAGTAGGGCTTCCACAATTTTAGGAGTCAAGGAACTCCTAAATGCATCAAGCACCCTCCCACTTGTACTAAATGCACTCTCAAATGCAACTGTGAAAATAGGAACTGCAAGTACATCTCTAGCCATTTTGGAGAGAATAGGAAATCTCTCACTATGATTCTTCCACCACTTTAGAACATCAAAACTCACAGATTCATCATCCTCAACCAGATTTTCACTCAAGTAAATTTGTAGCTCTGTCTGCTTACTGCTTCCACCACCACTCTCCAGTCTCTTTTTTTTTTTAAGTTCACTCTTCATCCTTGAGACAGGCCTACCAACTGTACAAGTAGTAGGCTGAGACTGGACAGGTTGGTTAGAGGATGAACTGTCAGAGTATGTAGCTGCATAGTCATTATACAATGCAACCATTGAATTTTGGACCTTGGCAAAACATTCTTTGCCTTTGACCTCTCCATACAACTGGACAAACTGGTGAGGCATGTACTCCTCCTTATCTCTAAGGTCCAGAATATTGGCAAAGAAAATGATATGGTTCATTTTTTCTGGATCTCCCCAGTACTTATCAAACTTCTCTTTCATTTTTGTCCACATTGCCTAATAAATGCAGAAACTTAGAAAGCATAAGCATTTAAAAACACAAACAAGTAAACAACTTACAAGATATACAGAATTACACAAATAAATTGCACAAGTTTTTTACCTTTTCAGTTCTCTCAGCTTTAGTCATATCTTCCAGCATGCAACTGAGATCAGAGATCTCAGAGAAGAATGTGTTAGAAGTGACATAAAGAGAACCAGATATTCTCACTGTCATTTCATAAAAAGTTTTCAAAAGCTTCATTAAGCTTTCAACAGTCTCCCAATCAAGGAAAGAAAGTGCAGAACCTAAGTCAGCAGAAAAAGAAGGATCATTTTGATGATATGAGTCAAAGACACTTTGATATTGAATTGCAGTGTTGAGCATAAGGTAGGCGTTGTTCCACCTTGTAGGGACATCAAGCTGCAAAGCTGATTTGGCTTCCACCCCAATGAGTTCAGCAAGTTCTCTAAACTTATTCAACCTAGCAGGTGAGTTCCTAACTCATCTCACTGCATCCCTCACCCTTTTAACTGACTCATCTGCAAACCTCAAGCCATCTTGAACCACTAAGTTTAAGATATGGGCTATACACCTCATGTGCATATACTGCACCCTAACAGAAGAAGAACCCCAAGACAACAACTTGCTTTTAAAAAATCCCATAGCTGTATCATTAGAAGATGCATTGTCCACTGTCACAGTGAACACATTTTTAATCCCCCACTCCAACAGACAACTCTCTAAGGCTTTGGCAATATACTCCCCCCTATGAGAAGAAACAGGGACATAGGAAATTATTTTTTTCTGAAGCCTCCACTGGTCATCAATAAAATGTGCAGTAATGCACATATAATTAATCCTTTGGACAGAAGTCCAAGTATCAGTGGTTAAACTGACCCTTTGGGTGCCCACCCTAAACAACTTCTTAAGACTCAACCTCTCATCTAGGAAAATTTGGTAGATATCCCTACAAATAGTCCACCTAGAAGGAATCTGAAATCTAGGACAAGCTACAAGAATAAACTTCTTGAACCCCTGACCCTCAACAAACCTAAAAGGGAGTTCATCTATTATGATCATCTCACATAATGCCCTTCTAATGGCTTCTTGATTAAAGACCCAAGTCCCCAAAACCCCCACAGGAACCTCTGTTGCAGAAGTTGAAACAGTATTGAATGTGAGAAGGGACTGCCTCATATCCTTTGAAACAGGATTTTTAAGGCATGCCAGCATATGATTTTTCAAAGATGATGTGCCATGTTTCTTAGACTCACAGAAAAACACTTTTAGGCAGAAAATGCACTTGCCTTTAACCACTATATTTTCAGAGTTTTTGATCTTTTCAAAGTGATCCCAGACTGGAGATCTAGACTCAACCACCCTCCTCTTTTTTGCAGGAACAGTAGAGCAACGTGAGGCTGCTGAGCAGGATTCTCAATGCATTGGGCTTGTCCTCCATGTCCCTCTTGAGTTGAGGGTTGAGGTCCAGAGTCAGGAACATTGATGCTTTCCATCTAAAATGATGGGCATCAATTACTTAGCAAAGGCAACAAGCCAACAATCACATAAACATACAAAGAAATCGGGATTCAGACACTTTTTGTGTCATCATGTATCAAGATTTCACATTTTCAGATTTACATATTTACATTCAAATATTCAATTAAGGGTAATACATCCATAAACATACTCAAATTATGAAAGAAATCCAGATTCGGGAATTGTATCCAATTCATCATTATCTGGATTTCAGTTAATGGCTTCCACCAATAAATGGAAATTTCAAGTTTGAAACTTGATAATTTCACATTCAAGCCTTTAACTTTTATTTCAATATTTAATGGCTTCCACCAATAAATGCAATCTGGAACTTCTCAAGTATCAACAATATCACAATATCACAGTCCACACAAATCACAAGTACAAAATTAGAGACAAGTGAGATGCAATCTGGAACTTCTCAACAGATCACAATATCACAGTCCACACAAATCACAAGTAAAAAATTAGAGACAAGTGAGATGCAATCTGGAACTTCTCAACAAATCACAATATCACAGTCCACACAAATCACAAGTACAAAATTAGAGACAAGTGAGATGCAATCTGGAACTTCTCAACAGGTTACAATATCACAGTCCACACAAATCACAAGTACAAAACTAGGGTTTGGGCTTACACCATAATATATCACAAAATAGAACACAACATAGCATAATCTAACAAAAATATACAAGCATATGAACATACAGAGAGAAAAGAATCAACAGATCACAAAAACAAAAACTAGGGTTTCTGCTTCCACCATATTCGATCAGAAAATAGAACACAATATAGCATAATCTAACAAAAATATACGAGCATATGAACATACAGAGAGAAAAGAATCAATAGATCACAAAAACAAAAACTAGGGTTTCTGCTTCCACCATAATAGATCAGAAAATAGAACACAACATAGCATAATCTAACACAAATATACGAGCATATGAACATACAGAGAGAAAAGAATCAACAGATCACAAAAACAAAAACTAGGGTTTCTGCTTTACTTGGTTTCCCCTTAATATTCCCCGGAGAACAAGGGCCTCTAATCACCAGTCCACGTTCCACCCCCAACTCGAGAAGGGCTTCCACCAGTCCACCACCACCCACCGGACAATCGGACAGTCGAAGACTCTACAGTCCACAGAGACTCAGAGTCTCAGACAGTCAGACTCTCAGTCTCAGAGAGTAGAGACTAGAGAGAGGTGAGATTGTGAGAGACTCAGAGGAATGAGAGGATGAGATTGAGAGGAGTAGAGAGCAGAGAACGAGAGAAGAGATCTGAGAGTGGGAGAGTCTTAGAGAAGAGTAGGGCTGCGCATCTGGCTTCACAAGAGCTTCAACATACATATATACTCACCTCATACGACGTCGTCTAGCATACACATAAAACCTAACCCTAGGATACTTCGGATTATCGGACGGGTCGGATGGGAAAAAACCAAACCCTATCCGACCTCCTTTATCCGACGTCGTTTAGGGCTTCGGATCGGATATGGCTAATCGGACCACGGCCGGGTCGAATGTGTTGGTTTCGGACTTCGGATCGGACGGGTACGTCGGGTTGGGTCGGGTTTGCACAGCCCTAGTCTACTGTCCTAGGAGAGGAGAGTGGGTTTCATCATCAGGGCCGTATTTTAAGTTTTTGTGGCCCTATTCTGGTAAATAAATATGGCCCTATCAAAATTACAATTTTTAAAACCAATACATGCAAGTTTCGAACCTTTGACCTCCAAGTTAAAATACAATAAATACACATTTCCTAATTTCCACCGCCTCTTCATAGAACCTTTTAAGTTTAATTGAAAACTGTTGTAACCCATTAGCTCAAACGATCAAAGGAATTGCAAAATGAAGTAAGAGACAAGTCAAGAGAGAAAGTAAGAGGCAATGTCATCTCATTCATTCATCTGTGTATTACATACAACCATAACACATCTATATATAATATACAAATATAACGGGTGACATAATGGAGACATAAATACAGAACCGTTACAACTGTTATATAATCTATAATAATGTTCACATAATGATATATTTATAACACTCCCCCTTGGACATTATTTGTCCATGACCTTGCTTCGTTAAAGACTTGCTAGGAAAACCCTGTGGGAAAAACCTAGACAAGAAAAGAGTATAATAGAAAATATATTCACGCCTCATTAAAAACTTCACTAGGAAAACCACGTGGGAAAAAAACCTAGTTGAAGAAAAGAGTACATGATATATGTAGAAATCATATATTATATTGATTGCCTCATTAAAAACCTTAACTCAAGAAAACCCTGTGGGAAAAACTTAGTTAGGGGAAAAAGAGTACAACTATAAGCCTTCAAGGCATAATCTTCAGGATTTTCGGGGTCTATTTATTTAAGTATTTATTTGCAACTCCCCCCATTTACATTACTATATCATACTCATGCCTTGTTAAAAACCTCATTAGAAAAACTCAATGGGAAAAATTAGTTGAGGAAAAGAGTGCAGGATGTATGTGTCGTTAGTCATCAATCTTCAGGGTTGATTCATGTAAAATTATACTCCCCCTCAAGATAACAATCTTGATGTCCTATACATTAAATTTCCAAAAATATATAGAGGAATCTTGTAAATAAATATGTACAATTGTCAATGGAACAAATATACTTTATAATAATCTCGTGACTATCCTAGAGCTCACGTGGGTATAAGATTGATACCATAATATCTTAGTCAAAAGATTTCATATTATTTTATCATATGAGCGACACAATCTTTATTGTCCTTTTATAGGACAATGGGGGTAAATATAGTACAACCAGTTTTGGGACTTGGCATTATGGGGATACAAAAACAGTACCCAAGTAGCCCATTATATATTGATTTGTATAAGTATCTAATCAAAATCAAGTATTAGCTAACTGGTGTATATAAAAAAAAAATTCTTCAAGGAAAAATTCGATCTTCAAGTCGAGATAATACTTATAGCTTTCACAAGCTTTTTATTTCAGAAATCTCAGTCTTTAAACATGAACTGACATCCTCAGGCTCTTTATATATTTCATTATGTTTACACCATAAATATTGACTAAGATATTAAATAAGTCAATTATCAACTCTTTATTGAGCACATAATGGTACATATTATTCCTTCTATATGAGGATAATAACCCCATTCGCAACTCTTTAAAAACTAAATAATAACACTTAAATAAATCCTCATTTCGGGGATTATAAATCCATTAGGGATTTTTCAAGATAAACTAGAGGATATATTTAGGATATTTTCAAGAGGAAATAACATTTAAGTTTCCCAATCACATATAACATTACTTTGTTCTTGGGGAGAAAATACCTTTAGTCAATTTATTGACTATAAGAAAGATCATAGTTAGTAACTTACTAACTTTTATACTAATTATTTTTTTTGATTTTCATTCATCACATTTTGAGAAAATCCATCAAGGATTTTAAATATAATAACAAGTTACCCATATAAATATATGATAACTATAACTATTAGCTACATATCTAAATTATTTACTGCTAGTTTTATTGAATAGCGGATTATAAAGCCATGACTAATATTGGGTCTCTGCGAAAACCCTCAACTCGCCTTTTATTAGCGAGTTTTGATTTGTATGCCTTAATTGCTATATTTATTTTTTTTATCAAAACAATTAGCACGCTTCGGGGTTATATTACTGTTTTAATTTCTGGATCCAGATTTATGAGCAATAGAGGCAAAATATGTTGTCGACAATTGTAACAGCTTTGTAAATATCTTTTATACACATGGCAATTTTGTATCAACCAAATATATGGTATTTCCCAAGAGTGTTTGAATTTGCTTGTTCCGCTTCCCCAGTATTTTAGTTATTTGGTGTACCTACAATTTTACTAGGGGTTTTCGCCTTCTTGACGAATATCTTAAGGATAAAATTTCTATATTTCTGGAGTGACGAAATTTCTATCCTAGATCTAGTTTTGTAAATTCTTAAACCAATATATGCTTATGGCGTAATGGTAGAGATGTGTAGTCCTAGTTGGGGATTTCAACTCTTAAAATATTTTCTATGGACTTAGTCACTCCTTAGGATTTCTAGCAGATAATTTGTTCAATGTCTGAACTTCTGGTTCTATAAGGCTAGTACATGGGTTTAAAGATTTTTATCAATTTCTCGGCATTTAATTAATTAAAAATTTCAAATCTCCCCCTAATGCCGAGAAAAGATCTTATAATGCAACCAACATCACTGTTGATTTCTAATGATGATGGGATGAACGCAGATAGGGAAATGCATCATGTACTAGCGTAGGTGATATGTAGTGGATCAGCATATTGGTTTGTCAATTTTGAAGGTCCCAAAAAAAAAACATATTTCCTCCAAAATTGTATAATTTGCTTTCCGAACAAAGCTCTATTAAGATTTAGAGCTTTAGTTAAAAAAAAAATATGATATTGTGTATCTTAAATAAGTGTTTCATGACAATTAGAGAAACAAGTAGAGTACTCAACATACAATGGAGTGAACTCATCAAGATAACATATCATAATTTGCGTCTATTTATCATGCTTTCTAAAAAAAATCATAATTTCATCTAGCAAGCATGATCTCTAAAAACTAAGCATCAATTAGATGCATAGCATATATTTTCTTGGTGAATTATAGGATTGGATCAATATAGATAAACGCAAATGTACAAGACAAAGAGGAGTAGAACAAGAGACAAGGAGAGTCATTCCATTGCGCAAGCCGATTCAATACAATGTTACAACAAGCATATATAATCTACAAATAATAATGACGATACTAATGATGACGGTTATAACAGTTATGTATTGAATGCCCATAATGTCCACCATAATAATATATTTATAACAAAAACTTATAATTTTTATTTCTAAACTAACTAGGTAAAAATTAAATATTGGACCTCTAAAATTTGGGGCCCCTCTAAAATTGGGGGCCCTGTGCGGTAGTCCAGCTTGCACAGCCTAAATTCCGGCCCTGTTCATCACCTCCTGATTGCATTTCCAGTTTGCTTTAATACAATCATGCTGCCTTTGGCTTCCAAAAAAAAAAAATATGATTAAT